>NC_089851.1:56617496-56684996 GCF_036373705.1 Amia ocellicauda | reverse complement strand
ATCACATGAGACCCACGAACAGGGCCCCCCTTGTACACAAATTCCCCATTCTCATTCCAGCTAGCTATAGAATTGTTGGACACCATTTCGGCATTTTTATTTTGCCTTTGTGGGATAGCGTCTAAAATATAATCGAAAACAGGCTCTGTGTGCGGTTTTTCGGCCGGGGTATCGGTGTCAGGCATCTGCAAAGTCAAAGTGGCTTTTTCAGATTCTGCCTGCCACGTCAGGGCCAAGTACCTCTGCAGCGCTTTGTCATATTCACCCAATTGAGAGCTTTGCAGAATATCTTTCATTTCACCATCCAATTTATATGTGGCTATTTTTCTGATGTCATGTTCAACTGGAAAGTCCTCTTTAATTTGGCCCATCTGTTTCTGAGGTACTAGATACATTTTCTCAGTGAATTGCATTTTCATCTGGTCAGTAAGCCGGTAATGAGGGGAATGGCAATACTTAGCAAATTACCGATAAACCCCCCAGACTGATTCAATAGATTTCTCTTTCTCTTAACAGACACTGTCTTTTTACTAAGTGTTTTTATAATGTGGCCACTTTTCTTGAGTTTCTGAAATTGTTTAGCGCTCAAGCGGATGTTTCCTTTCAGTGTATTTAGAGCGATTTCTGACACGGCCTGTACCAGGTCGCTTCCAGCGGCGCACAGAATGGCCTTGTTGCGGCTTGGCTTTAACCAGCAGCTGCAGGAGAGCCAGTTTTCTCTTCATACGCAGTGACATACTGACAGCCAGAGTCACAGACAGCAAATGTGCTCAACGCTGGAAAACCAGCGGCTTTTACTTTCTTTGTTTTTTAAACACATAAACCACCGGGATGTCAGGGGGGAAAAGACCCGTCCTTAAACGGTATTCATCAGGGGTCTTTGACATGACATCGACAAATAAGTATCCGAAATACTTCTTGGTGGCATCTTCAAAAGCTTCCAAAAAATATTGAGATTTGCCTGGATACATCTGTCGAGCTAACGTTGTAATCTGTAATTTATCTCTCGGTCTTTTGCAGTATTCTCATCTCAAAGTGCCAGTCACGTTTAACACGTACTATCCCCGGTTGCCGCAGTGCAATATCTTTTATTTCACCATTTGCACCAGCCTACTTATCCGCATAGTCAAGTATCAAATCTTTTAGGCTATCGAAATTAATTTTCTCACTATTAGCCACGTTTAATGTGATACCCTTTACCTTGATACAGGCTTTCCCTCCTGAGAGCTTATATCCATAGGATTTAGGTCCTGTTGCAACAAACTCTGTAATGTGCTGATCCGGAGGCAGCTCACTTGTCAATTGACCCAGATAATCTCCTAACTTGGGGTCCCACTGTCCTGGCCTGCTTACATAAATGATTGAATCAGTGTCATAATACAAACAACGACCTTGTAATGAATCCAGAAGAGAGTACAGTTCTAACCTAGCATAGGCGGTGGTGAAACTGGCAATACAAATATTTACATTTGAAAGCTGTGTGTAGTGCTCTTTTCCCCGTTTCCAGGTGACACAGGCACATAAAATCATCGTCATCGTCAATAAAATCACAAGACGAGACCTCGTGGTATGGGGCAAACACGTATTTAAATAATTCGTTGGGGTCTCTCACAATACTGGTGTTTTGTAAATCTGGTCGTTGTCCAAATTTTCCCAATAAAGAATTCAAAAACAGTTTTGAAATCTGTCTTTTGGCCGGATTCTTAGTAATGTTGTAATGGTCCAAGTGTACCCCCTCTCTGTCATGATACTCTCTGATGTAGTGTTCACGGTCTGTGTCATTTTTGCACCACTGGGGGTAGCCTGAAGCTTCTTGTTTGCCTTTTAAATGCGTTTTAATATATTCACTAAACAACGTGTTGGTCGAGTGCTTAAAGTGCCAGATCTCGTATATTTCTGCTATTCTGTAACCCTTATCTACAGCAGACAGCAGCTCTGGCATGCACCAGACACCGGTAAGCGCTCTCTGCTCGTCGCTGTTTGTTCAGGGGGAGCCCTGCTGGGTGTCAGCGCACGTCCGACAGAGTGTAAAGAACAGTTTTTTACCAACTCTGGTCGGTAGCACAGGGAAAAACAACCTTCTAGGAGGGTAAACTTTGACTTTTGCGAGCCCAAAGTAATTTTGTAAATCTTCAAAGCCCTCGCATATTATATCCGGGTGACCAACGGGGTACAATTTGGTTTTATTTACAAACGGGTACAGACTGGTGAAATCATAGTAACGGAGTTCCTAGCCAGGTTTTGGTTGATAATACAGGGTCACTGCATTCGTCCACCCACCGAATAGAGACTCCCTGGGGTCTAAAGGCGCTGGTAACTGTGATTCGGAAATAAATGCCCTAACATCCTGGTCTTCATTCAGCATTGTCTTCCATTTGTGTTCCCACATCACTTTAACATCAAACCCTTGTAATTTTAAGAATTCGGTTTTATACATTGTCTTTTGATATAGCCAGCCGAATGTTGTTTTTGTCACACTGTTAACGTCATTTTCGCTATAACAGGTATCGCTACCATGAAAAAAACATCCATGGTACTCAAAAGCAGTGTACACACCGTTTATTACTGCAAAACCATCTAGATAGTACGGGCCAAATTTATGCTCACCACCCAGCTTTAGTGCGTGTTGTATACTGATGTTGTCTGTGTGTTCAGTATACATGAGCCACTGAATAGCGGGGGTCGAGAACCGCTTTTTCTGGTTGTGATAATTGTCGTGCGGGACTAATGCTATGGTCTGCGGTCTGAGAAACATGTACCGGTACATGGTCATACACACAGAGGCTAATGTGATGTACTGAAACGGGTCAAGACTGACTTTAATCAGGTCTGAATCAGGGTCAGACGGACACTTCAGACGTATCTCATCTGTCATACTTAATATCTCGTTTCTAAATGTAGTACAAGCTTGTCTCAGTATGTCCACGTCCTGTCTACATTACCGCTTCAATTCATCGAGTTTGTGCTCATCGTACCATTCCTGAAACTGTGTTTTATCAGCACCCATCATGTAGTCTACCCCGTAAAATTGTTCAGCGGGTAAGGGTCCTACATAATTTTGGTTTGCGACCGTGTTAAAGAAGTGTGGGAAATGGCCTTTCTCACCCTCAAACCCCATTGCTTTTGGCATATTGCTCAGTTTCAGAAGCAAGAAATGTAATGAATCAATGAACCTGATGTTCAGAGCGGTCACTGTCATGCACATAATTTTACCTCCTTGTGTGATGAAGTGTGTAGCAACCTTTTCACGTATGAGCTCTCTAATGACCAAGTAGTTATCATAGCCTTTACCATTGTGTGAAATAAAAGTGTAGTTTTTAAAACATGTGTCAATGAAACATTTCACAAAGTCAGATAAGCAAGAATCCCCATAAAACTCCCATGTGCGTTTGTTGTTTATGTGTGAGGCATAAACATAATTTGGGATGTGTGTCCTGTTTCTTGCATGCATTCAAAATCAAAGAAAATGTATTTTTCCGATTGTTTGGGGATGTTTATTACGCTCATGTAGCATACATGATTGTCAGGTGTCTGGATAACACTTTTACAGCGCGGAAAGAGCTTTTCTTCGCAAGTATGCATTATTGGGAGAAAAGTCCGGCACTCTGTACAGTAAAAGTGTTGAACACACTGAATCTCTTTGGTGGCAGCTTTAGCCTTGAGTCTCCTGAGACAGACACCACCTCTACAGAATATTTTACATACATCGCATCTGGTGATGGTCTCTTTAACCTCAAAACAGTGGGGGTCTAAACACGCTCTGCACAAATTCCGACACGTGTGACTATTTTTATGCCCATATACTGCGTGGCAATAATCACAGAAATAGTTAACACCTATAAATGTTCTGATGTTTAAAACCACGTAGTAATGCTGTTTGTGAAGTAAAACAAACATCTGTGCATTCTTTCCCTTTCCACAGGCGGTACACACTGGCGGCAAAACATAAATTGTTACCTTGGTTTTTGAAATCAGTGAGGCATGCCCTTTTCTTGTCTATTATCTTGCAAAACAAAATACCTTTTATACGTCTCCGTACCCCACCTTGCATATTAGGATTTCGGTGTGACTTTGCAGTAAATTAGCTATGCTCTCTAGGAAATCTGTTTCATCCAGCTCCCCCAAATGTTGCCTCCTCTAACAGAAAGCATTATTTAATGACCCCGAGCTCAGTCTAAGCTGTACAAAATCATTAGGACCCACATTGTGTGATATTTCATTTAACAGCCCTTGCACAGCACCAGTACGATTCTACCAGATCCAGATTCACAAACCTGAATTCTTCATAAAACTCCATTCCCCGGAACCTGTTAAGTTCCCGGTCATAGTGACGAATACGCTCCAAAAACACCCGAGGCGGGTCCCCGCCATTACCACACTCAACCATTTGTTCAGCATTTTCATTATTCACCTCTAACATTGCTACATCACCACCCCCAATCTGATTATCATTATTATTCGCTTCTAATGCTTACCCATCAGACATGTGCAAATCTATATATTCCTGAATTTCCAAGTCTGGTTGGTTATTATTATCAGCTTCTAATGCTAATTCATCAGACACAATCAAATCAATATATTCCTGAATTTCCAAGTTTGCTGGGTGGTCATCAACCGCCACTGTGCTGTAATGGTGTCTGTGATCCTGCTAATTGTGACACATCCATTCTAGATTTAAGCCTACGCAGCATTCTTTTGGCTACATTAATATTCTTTATCAGTACTGCCGTGATACGTGCAAACCGAGTGTCTTTGTGTCTTACTTGTTTCATTATTTGTTAATTGCGGTTTTCACTCACAGTGTGATGATTCAGCAAACTCGATGTTATACCCTTTTTGTTTTAACACATTTGTCAAAACATGTATTTTTCTATGAGCTGTGTGTAAATCTTCTACCAGTTGCCAACAAATGTGACATATTTTACTAAACAACAGGGCCCTAGAATCATCAGAGGTCTGAATGCCTGTACAGGGTATTTGTTCACCTGACCTGTCTATCTCTTTATGCACACTCGGAGTGGGGTTAACTGTGCTATTTGTCTGCTTACCTCTTTTTACAGTAGCGGGCTGTCTTACTGCGTGCTTTTCTCTGAAACATGCACTCTACCTTCAAGATGGTTTAGTGACTTGTTAGAAAGTGTGGATGAGAAAGTAATGCAAATAGTTGAGAAGGTTATAAAAAACAAGGCTTATCAAGTGTTTTACAAACATAAATAAAATACTGTTTGTGCCTGCTCTGCTTTTCTGTGCAATAAGACATTATATTAATTCCTATATTTTTTCAGAGAAAGAAACCCCCGGGGCCCCTGGAATTACGTTTACGTATGTTTGAGGAATCTATGTTTGAAGATGTCATCCTCACTCTAATAGCTCACAAGTTTGGTGATTTGTATGATACTGGTAATTCTGATGTGAAATCGCTAGTTGCTGATGTTGAAAAAACAGTGGCGTCCCTCCCCAATGTGCTCAAGAGAATGCTGTATAAAGAGACACATCCTGGTGAATCTGCTTTTACATCTGTCCAAAAAGTCCTGCAGAGTTCTTTTGGAAATACTATCCCTATCATGACCAAACCCAATTTCTACACTGTGCTAGACAGAATAGTGTCACTGCCCTGGCCAATAAACAAGTAGAGGGAGTAGCTAGTGCAGTACAGTTCAGTTGTTTCTTCCTGGCTGCTGTAGGTGTTGGGGAAGCGGGATCATTGGTCACCCGAGTCAGTATCTAATCTCACTGTCTACATCTGACTTGATGCCTTGTTGTCATTTTTAGAGCTGTCACAATAAAATATTGACATTGAAATATATTTTACTGAGTCTCATATTTTGAATGTCTATACCTTTTCTTTCTCTTTTATTTTTCCAATACTGTACCACCCCAAAAATAATCATAAAATATATAACCTAAAATCATCACACGCACATCACTAAACACAGTTTAAAATACTTTTTTATTAAAACTTTATGTTGTTGTTCTCTTTTTATTTTAATGTATTTTATTTTGCTAACAACTTATCATAACAAACCTAATCATAAAACATAACCTAACACAAATAATAATAAGTTTAAACTCTTAAACATTACACACACACACACACATACACCATCAGGGTGAGATGGCAGTAAACACTTGTCAAGATGACCTGTGCCCTTTCCAAAATGCCTGTCATCCTAACAAGATGGAGGTCATCCAAACAAGATGGCTGTCATCCTAACAAGATTACGGTCATCCAAACAAGATGGCTGACAGGAGAGGGTCAAAGGGTAAAACCTGTAACCTAACAAGTTGGCTGACTGGAGAGGATCAAAGGGTACAGGGTAAGGAGGGGCTTCCTGGCCCGTGGGGCTTCTGGGTAAGGCGGGGCTTCCCAGCCCATGGGGCTTCTGGGTAGGGGTGGGGCCACCTGACACTTTGACATAAAGTGCCATCATTACTACTCATAAGCGCAATATGTACAATATCTTTCCCGTTCCTGAGAAAACTATGTTTGAAAACTGTAATTTTTTGCCTGGACTACAATCAAGATGGCTACCAAACCATGTGACATTATGCCGCCATTTTGCGATCTAGTGACCATGCCATAGACCCCTACATCCATTCAAAGTCTGGTGACTTTTTTGACTGCGGTTCAAAAGTTATAGGCATTTGAACATATTCTGGTGGAAGAGAAGAAAAAATAAGTATAATAATAATAATAATAATGACCAGTGACCACCACATTGCTTATGGGATCAATTCTGTCAAGTAACAATCAGTCCAATACATTCTAACATAGTTCCATACTGCACCATATGCATTTATTTGCAACTTGACCATCTGTGAAATTTGATTGGCTCATGGCGGCCATTTTGTTTTCTCAATCAACTTGCCTTGAACAAATCTGATAGAGGAGCTAGCCAAGGTCATGTGTACAAAATTTCATATCAATCAGACCAACCATTTCGGAGATGAAGATCTTTGAAGATTCTTGGCCAATCCAATATGGCTGCCAAACCATATGACTTATTGACTTGTTTTGAACAAATCTGAATTTAGGCCATAACATAACATCACACACCAAGTTTCACATCTGTCCCGTCTGCGGTTTCGGAGAAGAAGATTTTTGTATATTTTCCAAAATGTGTCACTTAAGCCACTATGGCCACCAGACCATGTGACATATGGCCTCCATATTGAATATGGCATAGTACTACATAGCCATCTATCACTGTATGAAGTTTCATGAGTTTTCATCAAGCATTGGTTTCTATAGGCTTTTGAAAAGATACTGCTGAAAAATAATAATCCTAACAATAGGGTTCCAGCAACTTCGTTGCTTGGCCCCCAACTTTTGAGGCTTCCAGGTGCTTGGAGTCGAGAAATGTATGGCTTCAGACTCATAAAAATATGAATCAGATGAAGACACATGTTGACAACAATTGTTGCTTAAAGGTTTTGGTAAGTAGAGTATTCAAGGTCAAGTTCCCCCTCTTGTGGTCTAATATTTTAAGGAACAAGCCATTTCAATCTCAATAAACCATCTACACTTATTTGATTGAAATGTATCAATTTAATTACATTAGTAGTACCATCAATACTTCTAATATCATAATATAGTAGTAAACACTTTATTCTCTAAGTTTCATTTTGTGTACTTTAAAACACAATCTAACCATTTAAGTAGCTTTAGATTGCTGCTGCTCTCCATTTTTCCATTTACCTTCTCAAGCTTATTTAGTTGCATACCTGGTGTTTCATATAGTTATCACGTTGATTTCTGATGTATGTGTTATATATATTTACAGCTGGAAAAGCAAAGTATATCACTAAGGAGCAAATAGCTCCAATTAGTTTTTACTATTGCGCCTGACCGAGTATGTCCGTATGTCCGTATGTTGTCTTATGTTCAACTCTATAGATCCAGCGATTAAATTATCCATTACAGAAATTATCCATTAGGACAAGGCACATCAGGAGGTCTGTGCAATAGGAACAGTCTGGACACCATTTTAAGTTCCGAACGGAATTAACGTCTTTACTATCTACATATTTATTTATTTATTTATACATTGTTTTTTTTTTTTTTTTTACATTTTGGCACAAATTATCCTCCATACTATCCATGACAAAATTAAAAATAAATACATGGAGAAAATAATAAATACATGAATTAATGTGGAAATAAATAGATGGATAAATAAACAGATTTTGAATTAAATACAATAATAAATAAATCTCCATGTATTTATTAGAACATGTATTTATTTATTTCAACATTTATTTATTATTTTCACTGTGAATTTGTTTTAAATTTTAATTACAGTGAAAATAATCAATACATTAATACATAAATACATGTTCAAATGGACATTTATTTATGTCAACACTACTACATTTATTCATTTATTTATGTAATGTGAAGCGATTCAAGTAATGAATAAACAATGTATTTGCTAAAATAAGTTTTTCTTAAACTTTAAGGGGAACTGCACCACAATTTTATCTTAATTCTGTTATTTGTATAAATTGTTTTAAATATAGCAATGTCACAAATGTCTGAAGTGAAGATATATTTATTAATATGATTTTCTTAAGGAATAGGTGGCCATTTTCTCTCCACCAGACCCTCGGTAACAGTCTGTACTAGTATGTGCAAGACCTGTAGGCAATACAAAGTAAAAGCATAATAATAATGATGATATTATTTATAACTAGAATGCTAAAGTTCCATGAGAAACATTGTGGAAGTACAGTAAGCAGTATGTTTCAGTGTACATGTAATATATTAAGTACTATAGTACATCACAAGGTACTACAGTAAACTATAGTATACAACAGGGTAGTTCAATATTTGTCTAAGTACCGTAGGAGGCACTATAGTACATTACAAGATACTATAGTATATCACGTAACAAGAGTATACTATAGTATAACAGTGTACTATCGTATGTCACACATTATTCAGTATACCATAGTATAAAAGTTTAGTGTGGTATACAACAGTGTCCTACAGTATTTGTTGTACTACTGTAGTAAGTACTATAGTATAATTGTATTGTTTTATTGTCTATCTTAATTGTAGTTTTAATATTTAATTAACTATATTTTCTTGTAAAGAGCTTTGCGATACACTATGAAATTTCCATGGAATCCGAATGTGTTCAATTTCGTTGGATTTCATGAAATCCGAATGCATGAAATTGCATGATTTAATCAGGTGAATACAGATTAAATTGTGATGCAATTGCATGCTATATAAAGGGTGTTTGGGAGCGAGACTACATGGTGAAGTTTTGAGTTTTGAAAGAGAAAAGCAAGATCAAGAGTGTAAATATGTATAGGAATATTTAGTTATGGCAGCTTCTGCCATGCTGTACATTGGCAAAAAGAAGATGGCTTCACTCACATCTATGCAAGTGTACACTCAGTATTTGTTGCAGAAATTAATGAAAGCAATACTAGTTTCAGTACTGTACTTCGCAAAAACATATTTGCATATTTGTTCAAAACTTGTACTTTAATATTTTTGCGATATCTAACACTGATAGTCCTACATTGTTTCATGTGTGCATGTATTTAAACAAAACAAAAACAAACAAAAAACAACATTGTTCTCTTTTCTTTGCTAAAACTATTTTTGTTACATTGAATCAGGGGTATGCATACATCTGGAAGGCACACTATATGTAATGGTAAGTTACAACAACATAAATGACACAGTATATATATATATATATATATATATATATATATATATATATATAATCATCACAGTATAGTTCTTAAAAGATCATTTATCAAGCAGATTTAAACAAATTAAAAATGTCTATTATAATGACTGGCTATTATACAGTACACACTAGAAGCACCGACATTTCAAACTACCTACAAGAGCCAAAACTATAGTATAATAATGATCAAATAAAAAACTTAATAAAAAAAGCTAAAATGCTGTAGGCATATTTAATACATATATTTAGGAAAAGTCAGGAATTGGTATCCATAGTGTATTCAGGAACACATAGTAATTCAAATTAAATCAGTCAAACTGACCAGCCGTGCACTTCTAGAGTTAAATTATAAAGGCAAATCATGCAAAAGATCACATCACGTGTACAGTATCAGCACACAAACTACAGGGTCACAAGCCGCTAATGGGAAACTAAACTTTGGATTCAAACTCGATTTGTAAGGAAATATTGAAGACAAGGAAAGGTTTTCTGTTTCATTTGCATGCAATGCTTTTCTTACAAGAGCAGTGTAGTTTACAGTATAATTTGTGAGCACCCATTTGCTGTAGCAATTATAATTTAGTTTGCTTATTATAATGATTTGGTGTTTTTTAAATATATATTCCTATATATATATATATTTTACCATTCATGTTACAGCGTTGTTTTTATTTTAATAAGTGCCCGATTAATCAGCAATTGCCCATTGATTAACCGATCAAATATTTGAATGGACTGACAGCCTTAATATATATGTGTGTGTGTTATTGTAATGAAATGTATGGTTTGTATTATTATTAGCAACTGTACGCTATCCAAAACAGAGGTATGGAATATTTTGCTTTTGACAGCTTAAAAAGAAAAATATGTGAACAAAGACCAATCAAGGCTAACTTACCAGTATACAAAATAACATTTATAAATATAAATGTAAAACTTTTTGAAGAGCCGGTATTAATGTTTTGTATAAACTGTATAATGTTTTATATTAATGATTGAAAAACATGTCAACAGAGCCAATTGTATTAATTGTCAAGCAAGCAAATTTTAGCAAGGCTGTTCTGACACTCCCAGCATCTCCTTCAAGATTTCTGTGGCTAATCTGTGGCTGGAGAGGTCACCTCATCATTATTGATCAACAGTTGCTTTGAGAACTATGAGACCAGACCTCTGCCAGTAGATCAAAGGAAGCCATCTTGATATGTTTATTCATTTATTTACAGTAGTTTACAATTAAGATTAAACATAAATTAGTACATTTTGTGCACCCCCAATTCCTAATATGAGGGGCAAAGCTAACGAACTGAGCTTCCGTCCCTCAGTCCCAACAGCTTTCATATGATATTATTTTAATATAGTGATACAACATTTTGTGACATTCCTGATTTGGATGCCCTATTTTTCAAGTTTGATTGTAATACATGAGTGTTATTAAAGTTTTAACTTAGAGTTACAGACTACATTTGCTGGGCACATCTAAAGACTAGCAAAAATTTATATTTGGATTTCGTTTTGTGAAAATTACTTCACGCTGGGGAATGATTTATTGCAGGATTTACATATGGTAAGAACAGTATAATTATTAATACTATGTATGTGTAACAACGGAGATAAAGTGCTCAGTTTAATTTATTTAAAAATGTGTTATGCTAATTTAGGTAAGGTAGCTGGGGTTTATTAGGGTGTGTGCAGGGGTTTTAGAGTTGGTGACCACGTGTGCGGAGCAACACCTGGAACTGTGTGAACTTCTTCTGGGCAAGAGGCGCGTAGTTTTTTTCTTCAATAAATCTAGCAGCAAGTAAGCAAGCGATTTGTGGGCTACTTGTTTTCCCCCGCTGAAAATACTACGTTGGCATCAGAAATGAGGATGGACACTTACGGCTCCTGGCCAGCAGACAGGGGAGGAGGGGGCGCAGGCCAGAGACTCCAGCTCTTCAGGCAGTGCCTCGCAGCCAAGCGTGAGCGGCAGATAAACCGGCAGTGTGTACAGTGTCGGTCTGCTGTGTATCGCTGTTTCAATAATTAAATTATTATTATTATTTATCTCTTGGCAGACACCCTTATCCTTACAAAACAAAATAATAAATAATAATTCATAATAACCAATAAAATGCCCCTCCAATGCTACAGTATGTAAGTTACTATAAGTACATGTAAGTTATTGTTAACAGTAGTAAGCTACTAGTAGTAGTTTTTGAAAATAATCGAAACGTTAAATGATTTGAAAAAGGTGTTTAAGGAAAATAAGCTAAGGCTATTAGATAAGGATAATATAGGGAATTAATTGGCTGGTATGTATACTATGTTTCTACCAAAGTTGTAACAGGAGTTGGAATTTTGGGGGTAGAAGAAAAGCTGTAAAAATCCTCAGATTAAACTTAATGGATAATTATTTACTGAATATTGGCATATATCATTTGTTTGTACATTTTCTTATCTTGAAAATTATCAAAAAGAAATATAACAAACATTAGAATTAGAGTTACCCTGTGTTAGACTTGTGTCCTTAATTAGAGATAATTAGAGTTGCCTTGTGATAGACTGGTGTTGCTGCAGGGTTGGGCTTCGGAACACTTTAATTTTGTTAAAAAGTAAACAAAATTGGAAACATATATATACACATACATTTAATTGCATGTAATTAACTTAATTAAAAAAAAGTAAATTAAAAACTAAAACAGTAAAATATGTGTATACAAAAAAACAAATCAGTCTGTTACTATTTTTATATTATACATACTTATTTAAAATAACACATCATCCAATAGGCTTCTGGTTTGGAGCCAAACAATAGCACTAAATGCTACTCCTCATTGCTAATTGCAATAGATTGATTGCATTTTTTTTTTACTTTGGATAGTTATGTCTGCTACTACAGGGAGAAGCTGTTCGATCTCCTCCACAGTCTTCAATCCCATCTGCCGTAGAAGGTCCTCCACTGGGGCAAGCAATTGCTCCCCTTTCTCTGTGAACAGTAGGAAACCTTCTTCGGTGTCACAGAACCTCAGGATGGTTTTCTGTTTCTTTTCTGTTTTTTATGTTGACTCCTGAATGAGAATTAATTAGATGCTTTTCTGGTTTTACCCAATTTATCCTGATTTCTAAAGGAATTAACGGAATGTAAAAAAGATTTGGAGAGGTTGAGCTTGAGGTGGTGTGAGTGCATCCAGGCAGAGATAGCAGACAAGCAGGAAGAGATGCAGATTTGTCTTTGTGAAGGACGCATCAATCAAAGCCGAGTTGCTTGAATTTGTGCGCCAGGAGTGGCATAAAGTCACCCAACAGCGATGTGAAAGACTGGTGGAGAGCATGCCAAGACGCATGAATGCTGTGATTGAAAATCACCAAATATTAATTTCTGAACTCTTTGTAAGTTAAAACATTAGTATTATGTTTTTTAAAAATTAATATGAACTTATTTTCTTTGCATTATTTGAGGTCTGACAACACTGCATCTTTTTTGTAATTTTGTCCAGTTGTAAATTTCTGCAAATAAATGCTCTAAATGACAATATTTTTATTTGGAATTTGGGAAAAATGTTTTCAGCAGTTTATAGAATAAAACAAAAATGTTCATTTTACCAAAACATATACCTATAAATAGTAAACCAGAGAAATTGATAATTGTGCACTGGTCTCTTAATTTTTTCCAGAGCTGTATACACCTTTATATGCGCTGCCATATTAAACATTTAACACTAAAGCATGTTGTGAATAAATGTTATGCTTTGGAATTTTTATATTGACATGAATAGACAATCCATGCAAGTAAACTCAAACACACAATAACAAGTGGTATTGTCACTGTTTTATCCCACACATCCCGCAATTCACAAGCTCCCCTGCAGAGGTCAGCATCACCGGAATTCTAAACCCTCACATTCCCCAGCAATCAGCCACTTAACATTCCTCGGCACCATGTGCACTTGTTCTATCATCCTCGAACTCCCATTGTACCAGCACTCTCCTTCGCCGTCCTCTGCTCCTCTCTGCTACACATATAAACCCCTCTGTGACTTTAATTCACTGCTATGTCTTGTATCCTTTTGTTATTGATTGTTTACAACCTCCACGTGTTCCTCCACCAATTCCCGTATTCTCCCTACCAGCCTGTTTGCCTGATCATTGACCCCCTGCTTGTCTTATCGACCAGGACTTGTGGATTTCCCTGGACATTACGGTTTGCCGGCATTGACCACAGCCTGTTTCTGACCACCTCTCACTCCGCACCTGGGTTCCCCGCCATGGCAGTCCTTCTTTACAGGTATACAGTCTGGTCCATAAATATTTGGACAGACCCAATTGTCAGTTTGGCTCTGTACACCATCACAATGGATTGGAAAGGAAACAATCAAGATGTGCTTTAAGTGTAGACTTTCATCTTTAATTGGAGGATAGTTACATCCAAATCGGGTGAATGGTGTAGGAATTAAACCAATTTTTATGTGGTCCCCCCAATTTTAGGGGCTCAAAAGTATTTGGACAAACTAACATAATCATTAATTAAATTGTGAGTTTCAATACTTGGTTGTGATGCGGGACAGTGGCCTGTCCGAATGCCAAATATATTTGCACCATTGTTGCAGTAAGATTGTGTAACCCATGTATGAATTTAAGCTTTGTGTATTGCTCCGCAGAGGACAGGTGCAGTAGTTCTGTGTAGCTGATTTTTAGAAAAACATTTTCATCCAAGGCTATAGAGAAAACAGAAGACAAAGGAGAAGTCTGTGATCAAGTTTGGGGTACATCATTGACGTCATCCAGTTGCCCAGCAATCAAAGGGAGTCATCTTGTATATGATAGCATGTTCTTTAGAAAAACCTTAGATGTGTCTTGCTGACTGACCATCTCCAGAGCACTTAGTTGTAGCTGAATAAACTATTTTGGTATTATTTCAGTTAAATCGGGTCCTGAGTATTCCTTGTCCGCCTGTTTATTGAGGGAGTAAAATGTCTCCCTATCAGTTGCAAATCCTTTGCAGTCAATGACTGCCTGAAGTCTGGAACCCATAGACATCACCAGATGCTGGGTTTCTTCCCTGGTGATGCTATGCCAGGCCTGCACTACAGCTGTCTTTAGATCCTGCTTGTTCTTGGGGTGTTTTGCCTTAGATATCAAAACAAACCAATCAGAGAGCAAAAACATTAGGTGGGGCCAAATCCACTAATAAGAACGTACTGGTGAGCGCAGGAACACCAAAAGGCCAGGAACACCACGGAAAACAACTGTGGTGGATGACAGAATATTTTCCCTGGTGAGGAAAACCCCTTCACAATAGTTGGCCAGATCAAGAATACCCTCCAGGAGGTAGGCGTATCTGTGTCAATGTCAACAATCAAGAGAACAATCGCTAATCTCAAGATGGAGCTGGGGGTAGGTGTTCCATGGCCAGGCTGTCGTTCCCTCTGCCAAGTGTGTACAGGCCAAGATACCTCCATTACTTCAATCACTACATCTTCCGCTGACTTCTATAGGGGGCTGCGTGAACTACTGAAGTAATGCTGTAGAGATAAGTGTTCTTAAACTGGGAAATGGAAATAAAGATTAAGTAAGCATCACTCATTGAAGAAATGCATCACAGTGTCTCTGTCAGCCTGTACAGCAGCGCATGTTTGCCGTAGCCAACATTTATTCAGTGCCAAATTTCCTTGAACAAAGCCATAGCAGATTCTCAAGCCCTCCCATGTTGTTGATTATCTTGTATCCATGTATTAAGAATAATGGTAATGCTTTATTTTAAGTGTCCATTATAAACAATCTATTAACATGTTATGTTATTATTATATGATTAATTTTACAAATTATAAATATATTAGACATTTTTAAACTTTTTTGCTATAATATGTTTTAAGGTATTTAATAACATATTTAATAAAGGGTATAATAACATGACATTCGCACACCGATATCAATCTATTATCATTAACTGCCATGCCAGTTAATTACTGCTATTATCCATCCATTTTTGAAACCAGTTATCCTGGCGAAGGTCGCCGAGCACTGATCCCGGCAGGCAAAGGGCACAAGGCAGGAATACACCCAGGACGGGACCCCAGTCCATCGCTGGGCAACACACACACACACACACACACGCAGACACACCCACATACAGGGCAATTTAGAGAAGCCAATTAACCTAACCCACATGTCTTTGGACGGTGGGAGGAAACCCACGTGGACACGGGGAGAACATGCAAACTACATAGTATAGCAAAAATGTTTAAATAAAAATGTCTAATATATGTATAATTTGTAATAATCATATAACAATAACATAATCAATAATTTGTTAATAGATTGTTTATAATGGACACTTGTTAGCATAATAACTAATGTATGTTATCTATCTGTATGTAATGCTGTTGTGCTATAAGTCCTTACATTTGTAAACAGGGATTTTTGAAATAACCATTACTTATTTTGTGAAAAAACAGGGAAACAGAAATAAGGAATGAGTAACTATTACTTATTTCTCCAGAAATAAATAAGTAAACTTTACTTATTTTGCAGAAAAAAATAAAACAGTTTATTATTAATATATTGAGGAAACAGTGAAAAAAATAACCATTACTTATTTTTTGAAAAATAAGGAATCTATTTCATAGAGGTTCTGAAATCAGCATACTTCTCATGGCAGGAAAGGAAACTGGAAGCCTTTTGACACATTTCTTGACTTTGATTGAAGATTTTCCAGTATTTTAATCAGACCTCCTGCCAGAATATATTCTGCAGTGGGTTTCAGAATGGGCTGCCAAAACTGCGTAATCTCCTCCACCAACCTTTCCTGGTTTTCCTTTGTTTGGTAAAACTGCATTTATGGAAGATACCCTTACAAAAATAAAATATTTAAAAATATATATTATTCTGAAATATGAAATGTATTTTAATGTATTAATATGTTTTATAAATGTGCATACCATTTTATAATATATGGTGAAAATATACTTTTAAATATCAATTGCAGTTTTAGTATGTCACTTGATACATAAATATGGTCAAATACACTATATTATACAATACAAATATTGCTTAATATAACTTAAGTATATTCAGAATTATATGTAAACTTGTTTTTAATATATATAATTATATGCAAATATACTGTAACATCTACACATGTATTTTATACTAAATATATAAAAATGCATACATATATGTCTCCTTATAATATACATTTAGTATACTGCTAAATACACAACAATCTCATATTGCATGTATTGTATACTGTGAATATATTAGACTGCGAAAATGTTGCATTCTAAATATACTGGTAGAATATATTTGGATAAACTTCCAAACACATGTATACATGAAGTGTAACTTATAACATTGGGATACTTCAATACTTTAATAGATTTCACTTGGTACTCACTTGGTGTTTGACCCACTTTTGCCTTCAGAACTGCCTTAATTCTACGTGGCATTGATTCAACAAGGTGCTGAAAGCATTCTTTAGAAATGTTGGCCCATATTGATAGGATAGCATCTTGCAATTGATGGAGATTTGTGGGATGCACATCCAGGGCACAAAGCTCCCGTTCCACCACATCCCAAAGATGCTCTATTGGGCTGAGATCTGGTAACTGTGGGGGCCAGTTTAGTACAGTGAACTCATTGTCATGTTCAAGAAACCAATTTGAAATGATTCGACCTTTGTGACATGGTGCATTATCCTGCTGGAAGTAGCCATCAGAGGATGGGTACATGGTGGTCATAAAGGGATGGACATGGTCAGAAACAATGCTCAGGTAGGCCGTGGCATTTAAACGATGCCCAATTGGCAATAAGGGGCATAAAGTGTGCCAAGAAAACATCCCCCACCACCACCAGCCTGCACAGTGGTAACAAGGCATGATGGATCCATGTTCTCATTCTGTTTACGCCAAATTCTGACTCTACCATCTGAATGTCTCAACAGAAATCGAGACTCATCAGACCAGGCAACATTTTTTCAGTCTTCAACTGTCCAATTTTGGTGAGCTTGTGCAAATTGTAGCCTCTTTCTCCTATTTGTAGTGGAGATGAGTGGTACCCGGTGGGGTCTTCTGCTGTTGTAGCCCATCCGCCTCAAGGTTGTACGTGTTGTGGCTTCACAAATGCTTTGCTGCATACCTCGGTTGTAACGAGTGGTTATTTCAGTCAAAGTTGCTCTTCTATCAGCTTGAATCAGTCGGCCCATTCTCCTCTGACCTCTAGCATCAACAAGGCATTTTCGCCCACAGGACTGCCGCATACTGGATGTTTTTCCCTTTTCACACCATTCTTTGTAAACCCTAGAAATGGTTGTGCGTGAAAATCCCAGTAACTGAGCAGATTGTGAAATACTCAGACCGGCCCGTCTGGCACCAACAACCATGCCACACTCAAAATGGCTTAAATCACCTTTCTTTCCCATTCAGACATTCAGTTTGGAGTTCAGGAGATTGTCTTGACCAGGACTACACCCCTAAATGCATTGAAGCAACTGCCATGTGATTGGTTGGTTAGATAATTGCATTAATGAGAAATTGAACAGGTGTTCCTAATAATCCTTTAGGTGAGTGTATAGGGCATGTATTACAGATTCATTCAAAAAGGTCTCACTTTAGATTTGAGGAAACACTATTTACTTGTATCAGCGGTCATTCATTTGTCATTAATAGTTCTTCCAATTTCCGACCTTTTAGTTCCAGAGACCAATGTTTTGGTACCAGCTAAAAAAAACAAAGACAAATGTACATTAATTGGACAAATATGAAATATATAGTTACATGTAAAATATGGCCCAATATACAACGCTACAATTATTACAATTTACTTGCACTGTAATTACACGGTAACAAGAGTGAATTGAGCAAGTAGGTTGTGTATAGTTAATTCAATTATTAAATACTAGTATGGATGATGTATGATTACAGAACGAGCTTACATACACTAAACAAGTATTATGGCTTATTTACATGTAGTGTGTGTTTTTTACTTTACATATTCATGTAAAATGCTGCCAACCTTTGTGATGTTACCGATGACCTTAAACTCACCCCTTCTTAAAGTGTAACCACATGTGGTGATCAGGTGAGGGTCTGCCTCAAGCAGTTGTTTTGTTTCTTACGCCTGGGTGTAGGTACTGGAGAATGGGAGAGTCCTGGCACCGTGGCTTAGTTGGTCAAAGCGCCTGTCTTGTAAACAGGAAACCCTGGGTTCGACTCCCAGCAGTGCCTTGGTTTATGTTGGCCTAGGCAATGGAAAGGAAGTTTCTAAACGCTCAATACATTTTTGCAAGATGGCCGTCCACAGCAAGCAGCTTAAGGTTACTGTAGCCACAGTCTGGCAAGCTGTCCGCCAGAAGTAGAAACAATAACAAGGGGCGGGGGGAAAAGTGGGCCGTCCCTGGGTGGATTCAAAACACCATCCTTTTGGTTAACAGCCAAACACGCTGACCGATTGCGCCACAGAGACAGACAGAGGTGTTGTGGTTGCTGCAGTCGTGCAGTTCCTTCACAGTTGCCAAAAATCATTTCCAGCACACGATTTTCTTTGTTGTTGAATGCAACATACGTGACCATTGGGGGAGCGATAGCAAGCAAGAGAGTTAGATATCGAGAGTCATAGATAGATAGATAGATAGATGGATGGATGGATGGACGGCAAGGCAAGCATCTGATTGACAGTGGTCCGTGATCTGCTGTTATGCTACTATGCTACTGACCATTGGGGGAGCGATAGCAAGCAAGAGAGTTAGATATCGAGAGTCATAGATAGATAGATAGATAGATAGATGGATGGATGGACGGCAAGGCAAGCATCTGATTGACAGTGGTCCGTGATCTGCTGTTATGCTACTATGCTACTGACCATTGGGGGGGCGATAGCAAGCAAGAGAGTTAGATATCAAGAGTCATAGATAGATAGATAGATAGATGGATGGATGGACGGCAAGGCAAGCATCTGATTGACAGTGGTCCGTGATCTGCTGTTATGCTACTATGCTACTGACCATTGGGGGAGCGATAGCAAGCAAGAGAGTTAGATATCGAGAGTCATTGATAGATAGATAGATAGATGGATGGATGGATGGACGGCAAGGCAAGCATCTGATTGACAGTGGTCCGTGATCTGCTGTTATGCTACTTTGCTTCTGACCATTGGGGGAGCGATAGCAAGCAAGAGAGTTAGATGTCAAGAGTCATAGATAGATAGATAGACAGATGGATGGATGGACGGCAAGGCAAGCACCTGATTGACAGTGGTCCGTGATCTGCTGTTATGCTACTATGCTACTGACCATTGGGGGAGCGATAGCAAGCAAGAGAGTTAGATATTGAGAGTCATAGATAGATGGATGGATGGATGGACGGCAAGGCAAGAACCTGATTGACAGCGGTCCGTGATCTGCTGTTATTCTACTATCAGCAGCAGCAGTGGCAGATTTGGCGCCGTGGCTTAGTTGGTTAAAGCGCCTGTCTAGTAAACAGGAGGTCCTGGGTTCAAATCCCAGCGGTGCCTTAGGCGGGCTTTCTGTGCTCCTTGCGAAGCTTGTGCTTCTGCTTTGTCGACCATCAGTTTTAGCAAGATAGGCTTATCGTAAAGCCATCAGAGGACGTAATGAACCGGAAAGCCAACTGGACAGACGCCGGTTTGTAAAGAAGAACCAGAACCCAAAGGACACGCGCTACGGCCAACGTCCAATTCCCATTGCCGCCCCTGGACAGTCGCAACAGGGAGCTTGTTGCTCCCGTCAACCTTACGTTTTCACCTCTGTGTGCTTCCTTTGTTGCTGTCTGCATCCAGATTTTGTTTTGTTTTGTTTTGTTTTGTTTTGTTTTGTTTTGTTTTTTGCCTTACGCCTGAGTGTAGGCACTGGGGAATGGGAGTGTCCTGGCACCGTGGCTTAGTTGGTCAAAGCATCTGTCTTGTAAACAGGAAACCCTGGGTTTGACTCCCAGCAGTGCCTTAGGCGGGCTTTGTGTGCTCCTTGCGAAGCTTGTGCTAATGCTTTGTCGACCATCAGTTTTAGCAAGATAGGCTTATCGTAAAGCCATCAGAGGACGTAATGAACCGGAAAGCCAACTGGACAGACGCCGGTTTGTAAAGAAGAACCAGAACCCAAAGGACACGCGCTACGGCCAACGTCCAATTCCCATTGCCGCCCCTGGACAGTCGCAACAGGGAGCTTGTTGCTCCCGTCAACCTTACGTTTTCACCTCTGTGTGCTTCCTTTGTTGCAGCCTGCATCCAGATTTTGTTTTGTTTTGTTTTGTTTTGTTTTGTTTTGTTTTGTTTTGTTTTGTTTTGTTTTGTTTTGTTTTGTTTTGTTTTGTTTTGTTTTGTTTTGTTTTGTTTTGTTTTTTGCCTTACACCTGAGTGTAGGCACTGGGGAATGGGAGAGTCCTGGCACCGTGGCTTAGTTGGTCAAAGCGCCTGTCTTGTAAACAGGAAACCCTGGGTTCGACTCCCAGCAGTGCCTTGGTTTATGTTGGCCTAGGCAATGGAAAGGAAGTTTCTAAACGCTCAATACATTTTTGCAAGATGGCCGTCCACAGCAAGCAGCTTAAGGTTACTGTAGCCACAGTCTGGCAAGCTGTCCGCCAGAAGTAGAAACAATAACAAGGGGGGGGGGGAAAAGTGGGCCGTCCCTGGGTGGATTCAAACCACCATCTTTTTGGTTAACAGCCAAACACGCTGACCGATTGCACCACAGAGACAGACAGAGGTGTTGTGGTTGCTGCAGTCGTGCAGTTCCTTCACAGTTGCCAAAAATCATTTCCAGCACACGATTTTCTTTGTTGTTGAATGCAACATACGTGACCATTGGGGGAGCGATAGCAAGCAAGAGAGTTAGATATCGAGAGTCATAGATAGATAGATAGATAGATGGATGGATGGACGGCAAGGCAAGCATCTGATTGACAGTGGTCCGTGATCTGCTGTTATGCTACTATGCTACTGACCATTGGGTGAGCGAAACCAAGTAAGAGAGTTAGATATCGAGAGTCATTGATAGATAGATAGATAGATGGATGGATGGATGGACGGCAAGGCAAGCATCTGATTGACAGTGGTCCGTGATCTGCTGTTATGCTACTATGCTACTGACCATTGGGGGAGTGATAGCAAGCAAGAGAGTTAGATATCGAGAGTCATAGATAGATAGATAGATAGATGGATGGATGGACGGCAAGGCAAGCATCTGATTGACAGTGGTCCATGATCTGCTGTTTTGCTACTATGCTACTGACCATTGGGGGAGCGATAGCAAGCAAGAGAGTTAGATATCGAGAGTCATAGATAGATAGATAGATAGATAGATGGATGGATGGACGGCAAGGCAAGCATCTGATTGACAGTGGTCCGTGATCTGCTGTTATGCTACTATGCTACTGACCATTGGGGGGGCGATAGCAAGCAAGAGAGTTAGATATCAAGAGTCATAGATAGATAGATAGATAGATGGATGGATGGACGGCAAGGCAAGCATCTGATTGACAGTGGTCCGTGATCTGCTGTTATGCTACTATGCTACTGACCATTGGGGGAGCGATAGCAAGCAAGAGAGTTAGATATCGAGAGTCATAGATAGATAGATAGATAGATAGATGGATGGATGGACGGCAAGGCAAGCATCTGATTGACAGTGGTCCGTGATCTGCTGTTATGCTACTATGCTACTGACCATTGGGGGGGCGATAGCAAGCAAGAGAGTTAGATATCAAGAGTCATAGATAGATAGATAGATAGATGGATGGATGGACGGCAAGGCAAGCATCTGATTGACAGTGGTCCGTGATCTGCTGTTATGCTACTATGCTACTGACCATTGGGGGAGCGATAGCAAGCAAGAGAGTTAGATATCGAGAGTCATAGATAGATAGATAGATAGATGGATGGATGGACGGCAAGGCAAGCATCTGATTGACATTGGTCCGTGATCTGCTGTTATGCTACAATGCTACTGACCATTGGGGGAGCGATAGCAAGCAAGAGAGTTAGATATCAAGAGTCATAGATAGATAGATAGATAGATGGATGGATGGACGGCAAGGCAAGCATCTGATTGACAGTGGTCCGTGATCTGCTGTTATGCTACTATGCTACTGACCATTGGGGGAGCGATAGCAAGCAAGAGAGTTAGATATCGAGAGTCATTGATAGATAGATAGATAGATGGATGGATGGATGGACGGCAAGGCAAGCATCTGAGTGACAGTGGTCCGTGATCTGCTGTTATGCTACTATGCTACTGACCATTGGGGGAGCGATAGCAAGCAAGAGAGTTAGATATCGAGAGTCATTGATAGATAGATAGATAGATGGATGGATGGATGGACGGCAAGGCAAGCATCTGATTGACAGTGGTCCGTGATCTGCTGTTATGCTACTATGCTACTGACCATTGGGGGAGCGATAGCAAGTAAGAGAGTTAGATATCGAGAGTCATTGATAGATTGATAGATAGATGGATGGATGGATGGACGGCAAGGCAAGCATCTGATTGACAGTGGTCCGTGATCTGCTGTTATGCTACTATGCTACTGACCATTGGGGGAGCGATAGCAAGCAAGAGAGTTAGATATCGAGAGTCATAGATAGATAGATAGATAGATGGATGGATGGACGGCAAGGCAAGCATCTGATTGACAGTGGTCCGTGATCTGCTGTTATGCTACTATGCTACTGACCATTGGGGGAGCGATAGCAAGCAAGAGAGTTAGATATCGAGAGTCATAGATAGATAGATAGATAGATAGATGGATGGATGGACGGCAAGGCAAGCATCTGATTGACAGTGGTCCGTGATCTGCTGTTATGCTACTATGCTACTGACCATTGGGGGGGCGATAGCAAGCAAGAGAGTTAGATATCAAGAGTCATAGATAGATAGATAGATAGATGGATGGATGGACGGCAAGGCAAGCATCTGATTGACAGTGGTCCGTGATCTGCTGTTATGCTACTATGCTACTGACCATTGGGGGAGCGATAGCAAGCAAGAGAGTTAGATATCGAGAGTCATTGATAGATAGATAGATAGATGGATGGATGGATGGACGGCAAGGCAAGCATCTGAGTGACAGTGGTCCGTGATCTGCTGTTATGCTACTATGCTACTGACCATTGGGGGAGCGATAGCAAGCAAGAGAGTTAGATATCAAGAGTCATAGATAGATAGATAGATAGATGGATGGATGGACGGCAAGGCAAGCATCTGATTGACAGTGGTCCGTGATCTGCTGTTATGCTACTATGCTACTGACCATTGGGGGAGCGATAGCAAGTAAGAGAGTTAGATATCGAGAGTCATTGATAGATAGATAGATAGATGGATGGATGGATGGACGGCAAGGCAAGCATCTGATTGACAGTGGTCCGTGATCTGCTGTTATGCTACTATGCTACTGACCATTGGGGGAGCGATAGCAAGTAAGAGAGTTAGATATCGAGAGTCATTGATAGATTGATAGATAGATGGATGGATGGATGGACGGCAAGGCAAGCATCTGATTGACAGTGGTCCGTGATCTGCTGTTATGCTACTATGCTACTGACCATTGGGGGAGCGATAGCAAGCAAGAGAGTTAGATATCGAGAGTCATAGATAGATAGATAGATAGATAGATAGATAGATAGATAGATAGATAGATAGATAGATAGATAGATAGATGGATGGACGGCAAGGCAAGCATCTGATTGACATTGGTCCGTGATCTGCTGTTATGCTACAATGCTACTGACCATTGGGGGAGCGATAGCAAGCAAGAGAGTTAGATATCAAGAGTCATAGATAGATAGATAGATAGATGGATGGATGGACGGCAAGGCAAGCATCTGATTGACAGTGGTCCGTGATCTGCTGTTATGCTACTATGCTACTGACCATTGGGGGAGCGATAGCAAGCAAGCGAGTTAGATATCGAGAGTCATTGATAGATAGATAGATAGATGGATGGATGGATGGACGGCAAGGCAAGCATCTGAGTGACAGTGGTCCGTGATCTGCTGTTATGCTACTATGCTACTGACCATTGGGGGAGCGATAGCAAGCAAGAGAGTTAGATATCAAGAGTCATAGATAGATAGATAGATAGATGGATGGATGGACGGCAAGGCAAGCATCTGATTGACAGTGGTCCGTGATCTGCTGTTATGCTACTATGCTACTGACCATTGGGGGAGCGATAGCAAGTAAGAGAGTTAGATATCGAGAGTCATTGATAGATAGATAGATAGATGGATGGATGGATGGACGGCAAGGCAAGCATCTGATTGACAGTGGTCCGTGATCTGCTGTTATGCTACTATGCTACTGACCATTGGGGGAGCGATAGCAAGTAAGAGAGTTAGATATCGAGAGTCATTGATAGATTGATAGATAGATGGATGGATGGATGGACGGCAAGGCAAGCATCTGATTGACATTGGTCCGTGATCTGCTGTTATGCTACAATGCTACTGACCATTGGGGGAGCGATAGCAATTAAGAGAGTTAGATATCAAGAGTCATAAATAGATAGATAGATAGATGGATGGATGGACGGCAAGGCAAGCATCTGATTGACAGTGGTCCGTGATCTGCTGTTATGCTACTATGCTACTGACCATTGGGGGAGCGATAGCAAGCAAGAGAGTTAGATATCGAGAGTCATTGATAGATAGATAGATAGATGGATGGATGGATGGACGGCAAGGCAAGCATCTGAGTGACAGTGGTCCGTGATCTGCTGTTATGCTACTATGCTACTGACCATTGGGGGAGCGATAGCAAGCAAGAGAGTTAGATATCAAGAGTCATAGATAGATAGATAGATAGATGGATGGATGGACGGCAAGGCAAGCATCTGATTGACAGTGGTCCGTGATCTGCTGTTATGCTACTATGCTACTGACCATTGGGGGAGCGATAGCAAGTAAGAGAGTTAGATATCGAGAGTCATTGATAGATAGATAGATAGATGGATGGATGGATGGACGGCAAGGCAAGCATCTGATTGACAGTGGTCCGTGATCTGCTGTTATGCTACTATGCTACTGACCATTGGGGGAGCGATAGCAAGTAAGAGAGTTAGATATCGAGAGTCATTGATAGATTGATAGATAGATGGATGGATGGATGGACGGCAAGGCAAGCATCTGATTGACAGTGGTCCGTGATCTGCTGTTATGCTACTATGCTACTGACCATTGGGGGAGCGATAGCAAGCAAGAGAGTTAGATATCGAGAGTCATAGATAGATAGATAGATAGATAGATAGATAGATAGATAGATAGATGGATGGACGGCAAGGCAAGCATCTGATTGACATTGGTCCGTGATCTGCTGTTATGCTACAATGCTACTGACCATTGGGGGAGCGATAGCAAGCAAGAGAGTTAGATATCAAGAGTCATAGATAGATAGATAGATAGATGGATGGATGGACGGCAAGGCAAGCATCTGATTGACAGTGGTCCGTGATCTGCTGTTATGCTACTATGCTACTGACCATTGGGGGAGCGATAGCAAGCAAGAGAGTTAGATATCGAGAGTCATTGATAGATAGATAGATAGATGGATGGATGGATGGACGGCAAGGCAAGCATCTGAGTGACAGTGGTCCGTGATCTGCTGTTATGCTACTATGCTACTGACCATTGGGGGAGCGATAGCAAGCAAGAGAGTTAGATATCAAGAGTCATAGATAGATAGATAGATAGATGGATGGATGGACGGCAAGGCAAGCATCTGATTGACAGTGGTCCGTGATCTGCTGTTATGCTACTATGCTACTGACCATTGGGGGAGCGATAGCAAGTAAGAGAGTTAGATATCGAGAGTCATTGATAGATAGATAGATAGATAGATGGATGGATGGATGGACGGCAAGGCAAGCATCTGATTGACAGTGGTCCGTGATCTGCTGTTATGCTACTATGCTACTGACCATTGGGGGAGCGATAGCAAGTAAGAGAGTTAGATATCGAGAGTCATTGATAGATTGATAGATAGATGGATGGATGGATGGACGGCAAGGCAAGCATCTGATTGACATTGGTCCGTGATCTGCTGTTATGCTACAATGCTACTGACCATTGGGGGAGCGATAGCAATTAAGAGAGTTAGATATCAAGAGTCATAGATAGATAGATAGATAGATGGATGGATGGACGGCAAGGCAAGCATCTGATTGACAGTGGTCCGTGATCTGCTGTTATGCTACTATGCTACTGACCATTGGGGGAGCGATAGCAAGCAAGAGAGTTAGATATCGAGAGTCATTGATAGATAGATAGATAGATGGATGGATGGATGGACGGCAAGGCAAGCATCTGAGTGACAGTGGTCCGTGATCTGCTGTTATGCTACTATGCTACTGACCATTGGGGGAGCGATAGCAAGCAAGAGAGTTAGATATCAAGAGTCATTGATAGATAGATAGATAGATGGATGGATGGATGGACGGCAAGGCAAGCATCTGAGTGACAGTGGTCCGTGATCTGCTGTTATGCTACTATGCTACTGACCATTGGGGGAGCGATAGCAAGCAAGAGAGTTAGATATCAAGAGTCATAGATAGATAGATAGATAGATGGATGGATGGACGGCAAGGCAAGCATCTGATTGACAGTGGTCCGTGATCTGCTGTTATGCTACTATGCTACTGACCATTGGGGGAGCGATAGCAAGTAAGAGAGTTAGATATCGAGAGTCATTGATAGATTGATAGATAGATGGATGGATGGATGGACGGCAAGGCAAGCATCTGATTGACATTGGTCCGTGATCTGCTGTTATGCTACAATGCTACTGACCATTGGGGGAGCGATAGCAATTAAGAGAGTTAGATATCAAGAGTCATAGATAGATAGATAGATAGATGGATGGATGGACGGCAAGGCAAGCATCTGATTGACAGTGGTCCGTGATCTGCTGTTATGCTACTATGCTACTGACCATTGGGGGAGCGATAGCAAGCAAGAGAGTTAGATATCGAGAGTCATTGATAGATAGATAGATAGATGGATGGATGGATGGACGGCAAGGCAAGCATCTGAGTGACAGTGGTCCGTGATCTGCTGTTATGCTACTATGCTACTGACCATTGGGGGAGCGATAGCAAGCAAGAGAGTTAGATATCAAGAGTCATAGATAGATAGATAGATAGATGGATGGATGGACGGCAAGGCAAGCATCTGATTGACAGTGGTCCGTGATCTGCTGTTATGCTACTATGCTACTGACCATTGGGGGAGCGATAGCAAGTAAGAGAGTTAGATATCGAGAGTCATTGATAGATAGATAGATAGATGGATGGATGGATGGACGGCAAGGCAAGCATCTGATTGACAGTGGTCCGTGATCTGCTGTTATGCTACTATGCTACTGACCATTGGGGGAGCGATAGCAAGTAAGAGAGTTAGATATCGAGAGTCATTGATAGATTGATAGATAGATGGATGGATGGATGGACGGCAAGGCAAGCATCTGATTGACAGTGGTCCGTGATCTGCTGTTATGCTACTATGCTACTGACCATTGGGGGAGCGATAGCAAGCAAGAGAGTTAGATATCGAGAGTCATAGATAGATAGATAGATAGATAGATAGATAGATAGATAGATAGATAGATAGATAGATAGATAGATAGATAGATAGATGGATGGACGGCAAGGCAAGCATCTGATTGACATTGGTCCGTGATCTGCTGTTATGCTACAATGCTACTGACCATTGGGGGAGCGATAGCAAGCAAGAGAGTTAGATATCAAGAGTCATAGATAGATAGATAGATAGATGGATGGATGGACGGCAAGGCAAGCATCTGATTGACAGTGGTCCGTGATCTGCTGTTATGCTACTATGCTACTGACCATTGGGGGAGCGATAGCAAGCAAGAGAGTTAGATATCGAGAGTCATTGATAGATAGATAGATAGATGGATGGATGGATGGACGGCAAGGCAAGCATCTGATTGACAGTGGTCCGTGATCTGCTGTTATGCTACTATGCTACTGACCATTGGGGGAGCGATAGCAAGTAAGAGAGTTAGATATCGAGAGTCATTGATAGATAGATAGATAGATGGATGGATGGATGGACGGCAAGGCAAGCATCTGATTGACAGTGGTCCGTGATCTGCTGTTATGCTACTATGCTACTGACCATTGGGGGAGCGATAGCAAGTAAGAGAGTTAGATATCGAGAGTCATTGATAGATTGATAGATAGATGGATGGATGGATGGACGGCAAGGCAAGCATCTGATTGACATTGGTCCGTGATCTGCTGTTATGCTACAATGCTACTGACCATTGGGGGAGCGATAGCAATTAAGAGAGTTAGATATCAAGAGTCATAGATAGATAGATAGATAGATGGATGGATGGACGGCAAGGCAAGCATCTGATTGACAGTGGTCCGTGATCTGCTGTTATGCTACTATGCTACTGACCATTGGGGGAGCGATAGCAAGCAAGAGAGTTAGATATCGAGAGTCATTGATAGATAGATAGATAGATGGATGGATGGATGGACGGCAAGGCAAGCATCTGAGTGACAGTGGTCCGTGATCTGCTGTTATGCTACTATGCTACTGACCATTGGGGGAGCGATAGCAAGCAAGAGAGTTAGATATCAAGAGTCATAGATAGATAGATAGATAGATGGATGGATGGACGGCAAGGCAAGCATCTGATTGACAGTGGTCCGTGATCTGCTGTTATGCTACTATGCTACTGACCATTGGGGGAGCGATAGCAAGTAAGAGAGTTAGATATCGAGAGTCATTGATAGATAGATAGATAGATGGATGGATGGATGGACGGCAAGGCAAGCATCTGATTGACAGTGGTCCGTGATCTGCTGTTATGCTACTATGCTACTGACCATTGGGGGAGCGATAGCAAGTAAGAGAGTTAGATATCGAGAGTCATTGATAGATTGATAGATAGATGGATGGATGGATGGACGGCAAGGCAAGCATCTGATTGACAGTGGTCCGTGATCTGCTGTTATGCTACTATGCTACTGACCATTGGGGGAGCGATAGCAAGCAAGAGAGTTAGATATCGAGAGTCATAGATAGATAGATAGATAGATAGATAGATGGATGGACGGCAAGGCAAGCATCTGATTGACATTGGTCCGTGATCTGCTGTTATGCTACAATGCTACTGACCATTGGGGGAGCGATAGCAAGCAAGAGAGTTAGATATCAAGAGTCATAGATAGATAGATAGATAGATGGATGGATGGACGGCAAGGCAAGCATCTGATTGACAGTGGTCCGTGATCTGCTGTTATGCTACTATGCTACTGACCATTGGGGGAGCGATAGCAAGCAAGAGAGTTAGATATCGAGAGTCATTGATAGATAGATAGATAGATGGATGGATGGATGGACGGCAAGGCAAGCATCTGAGTGACAGTGGTCCGTGATCTGCTGTTATGCTACTATGCTACTGACCATTGGGGGAGCGATAGCAAGCAAGAGAGTTAGATATCAAGAGTCATAGATAGATAGATAGATGGATGGATGGATGGACGGCAAGGCAAGCATCTGATTGACAGTGGTCCGTGATCTGCTGTTATGCTACTATGCTACTGACCATTGGGGGAGCGATAGCAAGCAAGAGAGTTAGATATCGAGAGTCATAGATAGATAGATAGATAGATGGATGGATGGACGGCAAGGCAAGCATCTGATTGACAGTGGTCCGTGATCTGCTGTCATGCTGCAATGCTACTGACCATTGGGGGAGCGATAGCAAGCAAGAGAGTTAGATATCAAGAGTCATAGATAGATAGATAGATAGATGGATGGATGGACGGCAAGGCAAGCATCTGATTGACAGTGGTCCGTGATCTGCTGTTATGCTACTATGCTACTGACCATTGGGGGAGCGATAGCAAGTAAGAGAGTTAGATATCGAGAGTCATTGATAGATTGATAGATAGATGGATGGATGGATGGACGGCAAGGCAAGCATCTGATTGACAGTGGTCCGTGATCTGCTGTTATGCTACTATGCTACTGACCATTGGGGGAGCGATAGCAAGCAAGAGAGTTAGATATCGAGAGTCATAGATAGATAGATAGATAGATGGATGGATGGATGGACGGCAAGGCAAGCATCTGATTGACAGTGGTCCGTGATCTGCTGTTATGCTACTATGCTACTGACCATTGGGGGAGCGATAGCAAGTAAGAGAGTTAGATATCGAGAGTCATTGATAGATTGATAGATAGATGGATGGATGGATGGACGGCAAGGCAAGCATCTGATTGACAGTGGTCCGTGATCTGCTGTTATGCTACTATGCTACTGACCATTGGGGGAGCGATAGCAAGCAAGAGAGTTAGATATCGAGAGTCATAGATAGATAGATAGATAGATGGATGGATGGACGGCAAGGCAAGCATCTGATTGACAGTGGTCCGTGATCTGCTGTTATGCTACTATGCTACTGACCATTGGGGGAGCGATAGCAAGCAAGAGAGTTAGATATCGAGAGTCATAGATAGATAGATAGATAGATAGATGGATGGATGGACGGCAAGGCAAGCATCTGATTGACAGTGGTCCGTGATCTGCTGTTATGCTACTATGCTACTGACCATTGGGGGGGCGATAGCAAGCAAGAGAGTTAGATATCAAGAGTCATAGATAGATAGATAGATAGATGGATGGATGGACGGCAAGGCAAGCATCTGATTGACAGTGGTCCGTGATCTGCTGTTATGCTACTATGCTACTGACCATTGGGGGAGCGATAGCAAGCAAGAGAGTTAGATATCGAGAGTCATAGATAGATAGATAGATAGATGGATGGATGGACGGCAAGGCAAGCATCTGATTGACATTGGTCCGTGATCTGCTGTTATGCTACAATGCTACTGACCATTGGGGGAGCGATAGCAAGCAAGAGAGTTAGATATCAAGAGTCATAGATAGATAGATAGATAGATGGATGGATGGACGGCAAGGCAAGCATCTGATTGACAGTGGTCCGTGATCTGCTGTTATGCTACTATGCTACTGACCATTGGGGGAGCGATAGCAAGCAAGAGAGTTAGATATCGAGAGTCATTGATAGATAGATAGATAGATGGATGGATGGATGGACGGCAAGGCAAGCATCTGAGTGACAGTGGTCCGTGATCTGCTGTTATGCTACTATGCTACTGACCATTGGGGGAGCGATAGCAAGCAAGAGAGTTAGATATCGAGAGTCATTGATAGATAGATAGATAGATGGATGGATGGATGGACGGCAAGGCAAGCATCTGATTGACAGTGGTCCGTGATCTGCTGTTATGCTACTATGCTACTGACCATTGGGGGAGCGATAGCAAGTAAGAGAGTTAGATATCGAGAGTCATTGATAGATTGATAGATAGATGGATGGATGGATGGACGGCAAGGCAAGCATCTGATTGACAGTGGTCCGTGATCTGCTGTTATGCTACTATGCTACTGACCATTGGGGGAGCGATAGCAAGTAAGAGAGTTAGATATCGAGAGTCATTGATAGATTGATAGATAGATGGATGGATGGATGGACGGCAAGGCAAGCATCTGATTGACAGTGGTCCGTGATCTGCTGTTATGCTACTATGCTACTGACCATTGGGGGAGCGATAGCAAGCAAGAGAGTTAGATATCGAGAGTCATAGATAGATAGATAGATAGATAGATAGATGGATGGACGGCAAGGCAAGCATCTGATTGACATTGGTCCGTGATCTGCTGTTATGCTACAATGCTACTGACCATTGGGGGAGCGATAGCAAGCAAGAGAGTTAGATATCAAGAGTCATAGATAGATAGATAGATAGATGGATGGATGGACGGCAAGGCAAGCATCTGATTGACAGTGGTCCGTGATCTGCTGTTATGCTACTATGCTACTGACCATTGGGGGAGCGATAGCAAGCAAGAGAGTTAGATATCGAGAGTCATTGATAGATAGATAGATAGATGGATGGATGGATGGACGGCAAGGCAAGCATCTGAGTGACAGTGGTCCGTGATCTGCTGTTATGCTACTATGCTACTGACCATTGGGGGAGCGATAGCAAGCAAGAGAGTTAGATATCAAGAGTCATAGATAGATAGATAGATAGATGGATGGATGGACGGCAAGGCAAGCATCTGATTGACAGTGGTCCGTGATCTGCTGTTATGCTACTATGCTACTGACCATTGGGGGAGCGATAGCAAGTAAGAGAGTTAGATATCGAGAGTCATTGATAGATTGATAGATAGATGGATGGATGGATGGACGGCAAGGCAAGCATCTGATTGACATTGGTCCGTGATCTGCTGTTATGCTACAATGCTACTGACCATTGGGGGAGCGATAGCAATTAAGAGAGTTAGATATCAAGAGTCATAGATAGATAGATAGATAGATGGATGGATGGACGGCAAGGCAAGCATCTGATTGACAGTGGTCCGTGATCTGCTGTTATGCTACTATGCTACTGACCATTGGGGGAGCGATAGCAAGCAAGAGAGTTAGATATCGAGAGTCATTGATAGATAGATAGATAGATGGATGGATGGATGGACGGCAAGGCAAGCATCTGAGTGACAGTGGTCCGTGATCTGCTGTTATGCTACTATGCTACTGACCATTGGGGGAGCGATAGCAAGCAAGAGAGTTAGATATCAAGAGTCATAGATAGATAGATAGATAGATGGATGGATGGACGGCAAGGCAAGCATCTGATTGACAGTGGTCCGTGATCTGCTGTTATGCTACTATGCTACTGACCATTGGGGGAGCGATAGCAAGTAAGAGAGTTAGATATCGAGAGTCATTGATAGATAGATAGATAGATGGATGGATGGATGGACGGCAAGGCAAGCATCTGATTGACAGTGGTCCGTGATCTGCTGTTATGCTACTATGCTACTGACCATTGGGGGAGCGATAGCAAGTAAGAGAGTTAGATATCGAGAGTCATTGATAGATTGATAGATAGATGGATGGATGGATGGACGGCAAGGCAAGCATCTGATTGACAGTGGTCCGTGATCTGCTGTTTTGCTACTATGCTACTGACCATTGGGGGAGCGATAGCAAGCAAGAGAGTTAGATATCGAGAGTCATAGATAGATAGATAGATAGATAGATAGATGGATGGACGGCAAGGCAAGCATCTGATTGACATTGGTCCGTGATCTGCTGTTATGCTACAATGCTACTGACCATTGGGGGAGCGATAGCAAGCAAGAGAGTTAGATATCAAGAGTCATAGATAGATAGATAGATAGATGGATGGATGGACGGCAAGGCAAGCATCTGATTGACAGTGGTCCGTGATCTGCTGTTATGCTACTATGCTACTGACCATTGGGGGAGCGATAGCAAGCAAGAGAGTTAGATATCGAGAGTCATTGATAGATAGATAGATAGATGGATGGATGGATGGACGGCAAGGCAAGCATCTGAGTGACAGTGGTCCGTGATCTGCTGTTATGCTACTATGCTACTGACCATTGGGGGAGCGATAGCAAGTAAGAGAGTTAGATATCGAGAGTCATTGATAGATAGATAGATAGATGGATGGATGGATGGACGGCAAGGCAAGCATCTGATTGACAGTGGTCCGTGATCTGCTGTTATGCTACTATGCTACTGACCATTGGGGGAGCGATAGCAAGTAAGAGAGTTAGATATCGAGAGTCATTGATAGATTGATAGATAGATGGATGGATGGATGGACGGCAAGGCAAGCATCTGATTGACAGTGGTCCGTGATCTGCTGTTTTGCTACTATGCTACTGACCATTGGGGGAGCGATAGCAAGCAAGAGAGTTAGATATCGAGAGTCATAGATAGATAGATAGATAGATAGATAGATGGATGGACGGCAAGGCAAGCATCTGATTGACATTGGTCCGTGATCTGCTGTTATGCTACAATGCTACTGACCATTGGGGGAGCGATAGCAAGCAAGAGAGTTAGATATCAAGAGTCATAGATAGATAGATAGATAGATGGATGGATGGACGGCAAGGCAAGCATCTGATTGACAGTGGTCCGTGATCTGCTGTTATGCTACTATGCTACTGACCATTGGGGGAGCGATAGCAAGCAAGAGAGTTAGATATCGAGAGTCATTGATAGATAGATAGATAGATGGATGGATGGATGGACGGCAAGGCAAGCATCTGAGTGACAGTGGTCCGTGATCTGCTGTTATGCTACTATGCTACTGACCATTGGGGGAGCGATAGCAAGCAAGAGAGTTAGATATCAAGAGTCATAGATAGATAGATAGATAGATGGATGGATGGACGGCAAGGCAAGCATCTGATTGACAGTGGTCCGTGATCTGCTGTTATGCTACTATGCTACTGACCATTGGGGGAGCGATAGCAAGTAAGAGAGTTAGATATCGAGAGTCATTGATAGATAGATAGATAGATGGATGGATGGATGGACGGCAAGGCAAGCATCTGATTGACAGTGGTCCGTGATCTGCTGTTATGCTACTATGCTACTGACCATTGGGGGAGCGATAGCAAGTAAGAGAGTTAGATATCGAGAGTCATTGATAGATTGATAGATAGATGGATGGATGGATGGACGGCAAGGCAAGCATCTGATTGACATTGGTCCGTGATCTGCTGTTATGCTACAATGCTACTGACCATTGGGGGAGCGATAGCAATTAAGAGAGTTAGATATCAAGAGTCATAGATAGATAGATAGATAGATGGATGGATGGACGGCAAGGCAAGCATCTGATTGACAGTGGTCCGTGATCTGCTGTTATGCTACTATGCTACTGACCATTGGGGGAGCGATAGCAAGCAAGAGAGTTAGATATCGAGAGTCATTGATAGATAGATAGATAGATGGATGGATGGATGGACGGCAAGGCAAGCATCTGAGTGACAGTGGTCCGTGATCTGCTGTTATGCTACTATGCTACTGACCATTGGGGGAGCGATAGCAAGCAAGAGAGTTAGATATCAAGAGTCATAGATAGATAGATAGATAGATGGATGGATGGACGGCAAGGCAAGCATCTGATTGACAGTGGTCCGTGATCTGCTGTTATGCTACTATGCTACTGACCATTGGGGGAGCGATAGCAAGTAAGAGAGTTAGATATCGAGAGTCATTGATAGATAGATAGATAGATGGATGGATGGATGGACGGCAAGGCAAGCATCTGATTGACAGTGGTCCGTGATCTGCTGTTATGCTACTATGCTACTGACCATTGGGGGAGCGATAGCAAGTAAGAGAGTTAGATATCGAGAGTCATTGATAGATTGATAGATAGATGGATGGATGGATGGACGGCAAGGCAAGCATCTGATTGACAGTGGTCCGTGATCTGCTGTTATGCTACTATGCTACTGACCATTGGGGGAGCGATAGCAAGCAAGAGAGTTAGATATCGAGAGTCATAGATAGATAGATAGATAGATAGATAGATGGATGGACGGCAAGGCAAGCATCTGATTGACATTGGTCCGTGATCTGCTGTTATGCTACAATGCTACTGACCATTGGGGGAGCGATAGCAAGCAAGAGAGTTAGATATCAAGAGTCATAGATAGATAGATAGATAGATGGATGGATGGACGGCAAGGCAAGCATCTGATTGACAGTGGTCCGTGATCTGCTGTTATGCTACTATGCTACTGACCATTGGGGGAGCGATAGCAAGCAAGAGAGTTAGATATCGAGAGTCATTGATAGATAGATAGATAGATGGATGGATGGATGGACGGCAAGGCAAGCATCTGAGTGACAGTGGTCCGTGATCTGCTGTTATGCTACTATGCTACTGACCATTGGGGGAGCGATAGCAAGCAAGAGAGTTAGATATCAAGAGTCATAGATAGATAGATAGATGGATGGATGGATGGACGGCAAGGCAAGCATCTGATTGACAGTGGTCCGTGATCTGCTGTTATGCTACTATGCTACTGACCATTGGGGGAGCGATAGCAAGCAAGAGAGTTAGATATCGAGAGTCATAGATAGATAGATAGATAGATGGATGGATGGACGGCAAGGCAAGCATCTGATTGACAGTGGTCCGTGATCTGCTGTTATGCTGCAATGCTACTGACCATTGGGGGAGCGATAGCAAGCAAGAGAGTTAGATATCAAGAGTCATAGATAGATAGATAGATAGATGGATGGATGGACGGCAAGGCAAGCATCTGATTGACAGTGGTCCGTGATCTGCTGTTATGCTACTATGCTACTGACCATTGGGGGAGCGATAGCAAGCAAGAGAGTTAGATATCAAGAGTCATAGATAGATAGATAGATAGATGGATGGATGGACGGCAAGGCAAGCATCTGATTGACAGTGGTCCGTGATCTGCTGTTATGCTACTATGCTACTGACCATTGGGGGAGCGATAGCAAGTAAGAGAGTTAGATATCGAGAGTCATTGATAGATAGATAGATAGATGGATGGATGGATGGACGGCAAGGCAAGCATCTGATTGACAGTGGTCCGTGATCTGCTGTTATGCTACTATGCTACTGACCATTGGGGGAGCGATAGCAAGTAAGAGAGTTAGATATCGAGAGTCATTGATAGATTGATAGATAGATGGATGGATGGATGGACGGCAAGGCAAGCATCTGATTGACAGTGGTCCGTGATCTGCTGTTATGCTACTATGCTACTGACCATTGGGGGAGCGATAGCAAGCAAGAGAGTTAGATATCGAGAGTCATAGATAGATAGATAGATAGATAGATAGATAGATGGATGGACGGCAAGGCAAGCATCTGATTGACATTGGTCCGTGATCTGCTGTTATGCTACAATGCTACTGACCATTGGGGGAGCGATAGCAAGCAAGAGAGTTAGATATCAAGAGTCATAGATAGATAGATAGATAGATGGATGGATGGACGGCAAGGCAAGCATCTGATTGACAGTGGTCCGTGATCTGCTGTTATGCTACTATGCTACTGACCATTGGGGGAGCGATAGCAAGCAAGAGAGTTAGATATCGAGAGTCATTGATAGATAGATAGATAGATGGATGGATGGATGGACGGCAAGGCAAGCATCTGAGTGACAGTGGTCCGTGATCTGCTGTTATGCTACTATGCTACTGACCATTGGGGGAGCGATAGCAAGCAAGAGAGTTAGATATCAAGAGTCATAGATAGATAGATAGATAGATGGATGGATGGACGGCAAGGCAAGCATCTGATTGACAGTGGTCCGTGATCTGCTGTTATGCTACTATGCTACTGACCATTGGGGGAGCGATAGCACGTAAGAGAGTTAGATATCGAGAGTCATTGATAGATAGATAGATAGATGGATGGATGGATGGACGGCAAGGCAAGCATCTGATTGACAGTGGTCCGTGATCTGCTGTTATGCTACTATGCTACTGACCATTGGGGGAGCGATAGCAAGTAAGAGAGTTAGATATCGAGAGTCATTGATAGATAGATAGATAGATGGATGGATGGATGGACGGCAAGGCAAGCATCTGATTGACAGTGGTCCGTGATCTGCTGTTATGCTACTATGCTACTGACCATTGGGGGAGCGATAGCAAGTAAGAGAGTTAGATATCGAGAGTCATTGATAGATTGATAGATAGATGGATGGATGGATGGACGGCAAGGCAAGCATCTGATTGACATTGGTCCGTGATCTGCTGTTATGCTACAATGCTACTGACCATTGGGGGAGCGATAGCAATTAAGAGAGTTAGATATCAAGAGTCATAGATAGATAGATAGATAGATGGATGGATGGACGGCAAGGCAAGCATCTGATTGACAGTGGTCCGTGATCTGCTGTTATGCTACTATGCTACTGACCATTGGGGGAGCGATAGCAAGCAAGAGAGTTAGATATCGAGAGTCATTGATAGATAGATAGATAGATGGATGGATGGATGGACGGCAAGGCAAGCATCTGAGTGACAGTGGTCCGTGATCTGCTGTTATGCTACTATGCTACTGACCATTGGGGGAGCGATAGCAAGCAAGAGAGTTAGATATCGAGAGTCATTGATAGATAGATAGATAGATGGATGGATGGATGGACGGCAAGGCAAGCATCTGATTGACAGTGGTCCGTGATCTGCTGTTATGCTACTATGCTACTGACCATTGGGGGAGCGATAGCAAGTAAGAGAGTTAGATATCGAGAGTCATTGATAGATTGATAGATAGATGGATGGATGGATGGACGGCAAGGCAAGCATCTGATTGACAGTGGTCCGTGATCTGCTGTTATGCTACTATGCTACTGACCATTGGGGGAGCGATAGCAAGCAAGAGAGTTAGATATCGAGAGTCATAGATAGATAGATAGATAGATGGATGGATGGATGGACGGCAAGGCAAGCATCTGATTGACAGTGGTCCGTGATCTGCTGTTATGCTACTATGCTACTGACCATTGGGGGAGCGATAGCAAGTAAGAGAGTTAGATATCGAGAGTCATTGATAGATTGATAGATAGATGGATGGATGGATGGACGGCAAGGCAAGCATCTGATTGACAGTGGTCCGTGATCTGCTGTTATGCTACTATGCTACTGACCATTGGGGGAGCGATAGCAAGCAAGAGAGTTAGATATCGAGAGTCATAGATAGATAGATAGATAGATGGATGGATGGACGGCAAGGCAAGCATCTGATTGACAGTGGTCCGTGATCTGCTGTTATGCTACTATGCTACTGACCATTGGGGGAGCGATAGCAAGCAAGAGAGTTAGATATCGAGAGTCATAGATAGATAGATAGATAGATAGATGGATGGATGGACGGCAAGGCAAGCATGTGATTGACAGTGGTCCGTGATCTGCTGTTATGCTACTATGCTACTGACCATTGGGGGGGCGATAGCAAGCAAGAGAGTTAGATATCAAGAGTCATAGATAGATAGATAGATAGATGGATGGATGGACGGCAAGGCAAGCATCTGATTGACAGTGGTCCGTGATCTGCTGTTATGCTACTATGCTACTGACCATTGGGGGAGCGATAGCAAGCAAGAGAGTTAGATATCGAGAGTCATAGATAGATAGATAGATAGATGGATGGATGGACGGCAAGGCAAGCATCTGATTGACATTGGTCCGTGATCTGCTGTTATGCTACAATGCTACTGACCATTGGGGGAGCGATAGCAAGCAAGAGAGTTAGATATCAAGAGTCATAGATAGATAGATAGATAGATGGATGGATGGACGGCAAGGCAAGCATCTGATTGACAGTGGTCCGTGATCTGCTGTTATGCTACTATGCTACTGACCATTGGGGGAGCGATAGCAAGCAAGAGAGTTAGATATCGAGAGTCATTGATAGATAGATAGATAGATGGATGGATGGATGGACGGCAAGGCAAGCATCTGAGTGACAGTGGTCCGTGATCTGCTGTTATGCTACTATGCTACTGACCATTGGGGGAGCGATAGCAAGCAAGAGAGTTAGATATCGAGAGTCATTGATAGATAGATAGATAGATGGATGGATGGATGGACGGCAAGGCAAGCATCTGATTGACAGTGGTCCGTGATCTGCTGTTATGCTACTATGCTACTGACCATTGGGGGAGCGATAGCAAGTAAGAGAGTTAGATATCGAGAGTCATTGATAGATTGATAGATAGATGGATGGATGGATGGACGGCAAGGCAAGCATCTGATTGACAGTGGTCCGTGATCTGCTGTTATGCTACTATGCTACTGACCATTGGGGGAGCGATAGCAAGCAAGAGAGTTAGATATCGAGAGTCATAGATAGATAGATAGATAGATGGATGGATGGACGGCAAGGCAAGCATCTGATTGACAGTGGTCCGTGATCTGCTGTTATGCTACTATGCTACTGACCATTGGGGGAGCGATAGCAAGCAAGAGAGTTAGATATCGAGAGTCATAGATAGATAGATAGATAGATAGATGGATGGATGGACGGCAAGGCAAGCATCTGATTGACAGTGGTCCGTGATCTGCTGTTATGCTACTATGCTACTGACCATTGGGGGGGCGATAGCAAGCAAGAGAGTTAGATATCAAGAGTCATAGATAGATAGATAGATAGATGGATGGATGGACGGCAAGGCAAGCATCTGATTGACAGTGGTCCGTGATCTGCTGTTATGCTACTATGCTACTGACCATTGGGGGAGCGATAGCAAGCAAGAGAGTTAGATATCGAGAGTCATTGATAGATAGATAGATAGATGGATGGATGGATGGACGGCAAGGCAAGCATCTGAGTGACAGTGGTCCGTGATCTGCTGTTATGCTACTATGCTACTGACCATTGGGGGAGCGATAGCAAGCAAGAGAGTTAGATATCAAGAGTCATAGATAGATAGATAGATAGATGGATGGATGGACGGCAAGGCAAGCATCTGATTGACAGTGGTCCGTGATCTGCTGTTATGCTACTATGCTACTGACCATTGGGGGAGCGATAGCAAGTAAGAGAGTTAGATATCGAGAGTCATTGATAGATAGATAGATAGATGGATGGATGGATGGACGGCAAGGCAAGCATCTGATTGACAGTGGTCCGTGATCTGCTGTTATGCTACTATGCTACTGACCATTGGGGGAGCGATAGCAAGTAAGAGAGTTAGATATCGAGAGTCATTGATAGATTGATAGATAGATGGATGGATGGATGGACGGCAAGGCAAGCATCTGATTGACAGTGGTCCGTGATCTGCTGTTATGCTACTATGCTACTGACCATTGGGGGAGCGATAGCAAGCAAGAGAGTTAGATATCGAGAGTCATAGATAGATAGATAGATAGATAGATAGATAGATGGATGGACGGCAAGGCAAGCATCTGATTGACATTGGTCCGTGATCTGCTGTTATGCTACAATGCTACTGACCATTGGGGGAGCGATAGCAAGCAAGAGAGTTAGATATCAAGAGTCATAGATAGATAGATAGATAGATGGATGGATGGACGGCAAGGCAAGCATCTGATTGACAGTGGTCCGTGATCTGCTGTTATGCTACTATGCTACTGACCATTGGGGGAGCGATAGCAAGCAAGAGAGTTAGATATCGAGAGTCATTGATAGATAGATAGATAGATGGATGGATGGATGGACGGCAAGGCAAGCATCTGAGTGACAGTGGTCCGTGATCTGCTGTTATGCTACTATGCTACTGACCATTGGGGGAGCGATAGCAAGCAAGAGAGTTAGATATCAAGAGTCATAGATAGATAGATAGATAGATGGATGGATGGACGGCAAGGCAAGCATCTGATTGACAGTGGTCCGTGATCTGCTGTTATGCTACTATGCTACTGACCATTGGGGGAGCGATAGCAAGTAAGAGAGTTAGATATCGAGAGTCATTGATAGATAGATAGATAGATGGATGGATGGATGGACGGCAAGGCAAGCATCTGATTGACAGTGGTCCGTGATCTGCTGTTATGCTACTATGCTACTGACCATTGGGGGAGCGATAGCAAGTAAGAGAGTTAGATATCGAGAGTCATTGATAGATTGATAGATAGATGGATGGATGGATGGACGGCAAGGCAAGCATCTGATTGACATTGGTCCGTGATCTGCTGTTATGCTACAATGCTACTGACCATTGGGGGAGCGATAGCAATTAAGAGAGTTAGATATCAAGAGTCATAGATAGATAGATAGATAGATGGATGGATGGACGGCAAGGCAAGCATCTGATTGACAGTGGTCCGTGATCTGCTGTTATGCTACTATGCTACTGACCATTGGGGGAGCGATAGCAAGCAAGAGAGTTAGATATCGAGAGTCATTGATAGATAGATAGATAGATGGATGGATGGATGGACGGCAAGGCAAGCATCTGAGTGACAGTGGTCCGTGATCTGCTGTTATGCTACTATGCTACTGACCATTGGGGGAGCGATAGCAAGCAAGAGAGTTAGATATCAAGAGTCATAGATAGATAGATAGATAGATGGATGGATGGACGGCAAGGCAAGCATCTGATTGACAGTGGTCCGTGATCTGCTGTTATGCTACTATGCTACTGACCATTGGGGGAGCGATAGCAAGTAAGAGAGTTAGATATCGAGAGTCATTGATAGATAGATAGATAGATGGATGGATGGATGGACGGCAAGGCAAGCATCTGATTGACAGTGGTCCGTGATCTGCTGTTATGCTACTATGCTACTGACCATTGGGGGAGCGATAGCAAGTAAGAGAGTTAGATATCGAGAGTCATTGATAGATTGATAGATAGATGGATGGATGGATGGACGGCAAGGCAAGCATCTGATTGACAGTGGTCCGTGATCTGCTGTTATGCTACTATGCTACTGACCATTGGGGGAGCGATAGCAAGCAAGAGAGTTAGATATCGAGAGTCATAGATAGATAGATAGATAGATAGATAGATGGATGGACGGCAAGGCAAGCATCTGATTGACATTGGTCCGTGATCTGCTGTTATGCTACAATGCTACTGACCATTGGGGGAGCGATAGCAAGCAAGAGAGTTAGATATCAAGAGTCATAGATAGATAGATAGATAGATGGATGGATGGACGGCAAGGCAAGCATCTGATTGACAGTGGTCCGTGATCTGCTGTTATGCTACTATGCTACTGACCATTGGGGGAGCGATAGCAAGCAAGAGAGTTAGATATCGAGAGTCATTGATAGATAGATAGATAGATGGATGGATGGATGGACGGCAAGGCAAGCATCTGAGTGACAGTGGTCCGTGATCTGCTGTTATGCTACTATGCTACTGACCATTGGGGGAGCGATAGCAAGCAAGAGAGTTAGATATCAAGAGTCATAGATAGATAGATAGATAGATGGATGGATGGACGGCAAGGCAAGCATCTGATTGACAGTGGTCCGTGATCTGCTGTTATGCTACTATGCTACTGACCATTGGGGGAGCGATAGCAAGTAAGAGAGTTAGATATCGAGAGTCATTGATAGATAGATAGATAGATGGATGGATGGATGGACGGCAAGGCAAGCATCTGATTGACAGTGGTCCGTGATCTGCTGTTATGCTACTATGCTACTGACCATTGGGGGAGCGATAGCAAGTAAGAGAGTTAGATATCGAGAGTCATTGATAGATTGATAGATAGATGGATGGATGGATGGACGGCAAGGCAAGCATCTGATTGACATTGGTCCGTGATCTGCTGTTATGCTACAATGCTACTGACCATTGGGGGAGCGATAGCAATTAAGAGAGTTAGATATCAAGAGTCATAGATAGATAGATAGATAGATGGATGGATGGACGGCAAGGCAAGCATCTGATTGACAGTGGTCCGTGATCTGCTGTTATGCTACTATGCTACTGACCATTGGGGGAGCGATAGCAAGCAAGAGAGTTAGATATCGAGAGTCATTGATAGATAGATAGATAGATGGATGGATGGATGGACGGCAAGGCAAGCATCTGAGTGACAGTGGTCCGTGATCTGCTGTTATGCTACTATGCTACTGACCATTGGGGGAGCGATAGCAAGCAAGAGAGTTAGATATCAAGAGTCATAGATAGATAGATAGATAGATGGATGGATGGACGGCAAGGCAAGCATCTGATTGACAGTGGTCCGTGATCTGCTGTTATGCTACTATGCTACTGACCATTGGGGGAGCGATAGCAAGTAAGAGAGTTAGATATCGAGAGTCATTGATAGATAGATAGATAGATGGATGGATGGATGGACGGCAAGGCAAGCATCTGATTGACAGTGGTCCGTGATCTGCTGTTATGCTACTATGCTACTGACCATTGGGGGAGCGATAGCAAGTAAGAGAGTTAGATATCGAGAGTCATTGATAGATTGATAGATAGATGGATGGATGGATGGACGGCAAGGCAAGCATCTGATTGACAGTGGTCCGTGATCTGCTGTTATGCTACTATGCTACTGACCATTGGGGGAGCGATAGCAAGCAAGAGAGTTAGATATCGAGAGTCATAGATAGATAGATAGATAGATAGATAGATGGATGGACGGCAAGGCAAGCATCTGATTGACATTGGTCCGTGATCTGCTGTTATGCTACAATGCTACTGACCATTGGGGGAGCGATAGCAAGCAAGAGAGTTAGATATCAAGAGTCATAGATAGATAGATAGATAGATGGATGGATGGACGGCAAGGCAAGCATCTGATTGACAGTGGTCCGTGATCTGCTGTTATGCTACTATGCTACTGACCATTGGGGGAGCGATAGCAAGCAAGAGAGTTAGATATCGAGAGTCATTGATAGATAGATAGATAGATGGATGGATGGATGGACGGCAAGGCAAGCATCTGAGTGACAGTGGTCCGTGATCTGCTGTTATGCTACTATGCTACTGACCATTGGGGGAGCGATAGCAAGCAAGAGAGTTAGATATCAAGAGTCATAGATAGATAGATAGATGGATGGATGGATGGACGGCAAGGCAAGCATCTGATTGACAGTGGTCCGTGATCTGCTGTTATGCTACTATGCTACTGACCATTGGGGGAGCGATAGCAAGCAAGAGAGTTAGATATCGAGAGTCATAGATAGATAGATAGATAGATGGATGGATGGACGGCAAGGCAAGCATCTGATTGACAGTGGTCCGTGATCTGCTGTTATGCTGCAATGCTACTGACCATTGGGGGAGCGATAGCAAGCAAGAGAGTTAGATATCAAGAGTCATAGATAGATAGATAGATAGATGGATGGATGGACGGCAAGGCAAGCATCTGATTGACAGTGGTCCGTGATCTGCTGTTATGCTACTATGCTACTGACCATTGGGGGAGCGATAGCAAGCAAGAGAGTTAGATATCAAGAGTCATAGATAGATAGATAGATAGATGGATGGATGGACGGCAAGGCAAGCATCTGATTGACAGTGGTCCGTGATCTGCTGTTATGCTACTATGCTACTGACCATTGGGGGAGCGATAGCAAGTAAGAGAGTTAGATATCGAGAGTCATTGATAGATAGATAGATAGATGGATGGATGGATGGACGGCAAGGCAAGCATCTGATTGACAGTGGTCCGTGATCTGCTGTTATGCTACTATGCTACTGACCATTGGGGGAGCGATAGCAAGTAAGAGAGTTAGATATCGAGAGTCATTGATAGATTGATAGATAGATGGATGGATGGATGGACGGCAAGGCAAGCATCTGATTGACAGTGGTCCGTGATCTGCTGTTATGCTACTATGCTACTGACCATTGGGGGAGCGATAGCAAGCAAGAGAGTTAGATATCGAGAGTCATAGATAGATAGATAGATAGATAGATAGATGGATGGACGGCAAGGCAAGCATCTGATTGACATTGGTCCGTGATCTGCTGTTATGCTACAATGCTACTGACCATTGGGGGAGCGATAGCAAGCAAGAGAGTTAGATATCAAGAGTCATAGATAGATAGATAGATAGATGGATGGATGGACGGCAAGGCAAGCATCTGATTGACAGTGGTCCGTGATCTGCTGTTATGCTACTATGCTACTGACCATTGGGGGAGCGATAGCAAGCAAGAGAGTTAGATATCGAGAGTCATTGATAGATAGATAGATAGATGGATGGATGGATGGACGGCAAGGCAAGCATCTGAGTGACAGTGGTCCGTGATCTGCTGTTATGCTACTATGCTACTGACCATTGGGGGAGCGATAGCAAGCAAGAGAGTTAGATATCAAGAGTCATAGATAGATAGATAGATAGATGGATGGATGGACGGCAAGGCAAGCATCTGATTGACAGTGGTCCGTGATCTGCTGTTATGCTACTATGCTACTGACCATTGGGGGAGCGATAGCACGTAAGAGAGTTAGATATCGAGAGTCATTGATAGATAGATAGATAGATGGATGGATGGATGGACGGCAAGGCAAGCATCTGATTGACAGTGGTCCGTGATCTGCTGTTATGCTACTATGCTACTGACCATTGGGGGAGCGATAGCAAGTAAGAGAGTTAGATATCGAGAGTCATTGATAGATTGATAGATAGATGGATGGATGGATGGACGGCAAGGCAAGCATCTGATTGACATTGGTCCGTGATCTGCTGTTATGCTACAATGCTACTGACCATTGGGGGAGCGATAGCAATTAAGAGAGTTAGATATCAAGAGTCATAGATAGATAGATAGATAGATGGATGGATGGACGGCAAGGCAAGCATCTGATTGACAGTGGTCCGTGATCTGCTGTTATGCTACTATGCTACTGACCATTGGGGGAGCGATAGCAAGCAAGAGAGTTAGATATCGAGAGTCATTGATAGATAGATAGATAGATGGATGGATGGATGGACGGCAAGGCAAGCATCTGAGTGACAGTGGTCCGTGATCTGCTGTTATGCTACTATGCTACTGACCATTGGGGGAGCGATAGCAAGCAAGAGAGTTAGATATCAAGAGTCATAGATAGATAGATAGATAGATGGATGGATGGACGGCAAGGCAAGCATCTGATTGACAGTGGTCCGTGATCTGCTGTTATGCTACTATGCTACTGACCATTGGGGGAGCGATAGCAAGTAAGAGAGTTAGATATCGAGAGTCATTGATAGATAGATAGATAGATGGATGGATGGATGGACGGCAAGGCAAGCATCTGATTGACAGTGGTCCGTGATCTGCTGTTATGCTACTATGCTACTGACCATTGGGGGAGCGATAGCAAGTAAGAGAGTTAGATATCGAGAGTCATTGATAGATTGATAGATAGATGGATGGATGGATGGACGGCAAGGCAAGCATCTGATTGACAGTGGTCCGTGATCTGCTGTTATGCTACTATGCTACTGACCATTGGGGGAGCGATAGCAAGCAAGAGAGTTAGATATCGAGAGTCATAGATAGATAGATAGATAGATAGATAGATGGATGGACGGCAAGGCAAGCATCTGATTGACATTGGTCCGTGATCTGCTGTTATGCTACAATGCTACTGACCATTGGGGGAGCGATAGCAAGCAAGAGAGTTAGATATCAAGAGTCATAGATAGATAGATAGATAGATGGATGGATGGACGGCAAGGCAAGCATCTGATTGACAGTGGTCCGTGATCTGCTGTTATGCTACTATGCTACTGACCATTGGGGGAGCGATAGCAAGCAAGAGAGTTAGATATCGAGAGTCATTGATAGATAGATAGATAGATGGATGGATGGATGGACGGCAAGGCAAGCATCTGAGTGACAGTGGTCCGTGATCTGCTGTTATGCTACTATGCTACTGACCATTGGGGGAGCGATAGCAAGCAAGAGAGTTAGATATCAAGAGTCATAGATAGATAGATAGATAGATGGATGGATGGACGGCAAGGCAAGCATCTGATTGACAGTGGTCCGTGATCTGCTGTTATGCTACTATGCTACTGACCATTGGGGGAGCGATAGCAAGTAAGAGAGTTAGATATCGAGAGTCATTGATAGATAGATAGATAGATGGATGGATGGATGGACGGCAAGGCAAGCATCTGATTGACAGTGGTCCGTGATCTGCTGTTATGCTACTATGCTACTGACCATTGGGGGAGCGATAGCAAGTAAGAGAGTTAGATATCGAGAGTCATTGATAGATTGATAGATAGATGGATGGATGGATGGACGGCAAGGCAAGCATCTGATTGACATTGGTCCGTGATCTGCTGTTATGCTACAATGCTACTGACCATTGGGGGAGCGATAGCAATTAAGAGAGTTAGATATCAAGAGTCATAGATAGATAGATAGATAGATGGATGGATGGACGGCAAGGCAAGCATCTGATTGACAGTGGTCCGTGATCTGCTGTTATGCTACTATGCTACTGACCATTGGGGGAGCGATAGCAAGCAAGAGAGTTAGATATCGAGAGTCATTGATAGATAGATAGATAGATGGATGGATGGATGGACGGCAAGGCAAGCATCTGAGTGACAGTGGTCCGTGATCTGCTGTTATGCTACTATGCTACTGACCATTGGGGGAGCGATAGCAAGCAAGAGAGTTAGATATCAAGAGTCATAGATAGATAGATAGATAGATGGATGGATGGACGGCAAGGCAAGCATCTGATTGACAGTGGTCCGTGATCTGCTGTTATGCTACTATGCTACTGACCATTGGGGGAGCGATAGCAAGTAAGAGAGTTAGATATCGAGAGTCATTGATAGATAGATAGATAGATGGATGGATGGATGGACGGCAAGGCAAGCATCTGATTGACAGTGGTCCGTGATCTGCTGTTATGCTACTATGCTACTGACCATTGGGGGAGCGATAGCAAGTAAGAGAGTTAGATATCGAGAGTCATTGATAGATTGATAGATAGATGGATGGATGGATGGACGGCAAGGCAAGCATCTGATTGACAGTGGTCCGTGATCTGCTGTTATGCTACTATGCTACTGACCATTGGGGGAGCGATAGCAAGCAAGAGAGTTAGATATCGAGAGTCATAGATAGATAGATAGATAGATAGATAGATGGATGGACGGCAAGGCAAGCATCTGATTGACATTGGTCCGTGATCTGCTGTTATGCTACAATGCTACTGACCATTGGGGGAGCGATAGCAAGCAAGAGAGTTAGATATCAAGAGTCATAGATAGATAGATAGATAGATGGATGGATGGACGGCAAGGCAAGCATCTGATTGACAGTGGTCCGTGATCTGCTGTTATGCTACTATGCTACTGACCATTGGGGGAGCGATAGCAAGCAAGAGAGTTAGATATCGAGAGTCATTGATAGATAGATAGATAGATGGATGGATGGATGGACGGCAAGGCAAGCATCTGAGTGACAGTGGTCCGTGATCTGCTGTTATGCTACTATGCTACTGACCATTGGGGGAGCGATAGCAAGCAAGAGAGTTAGATATCAAGAGTCATAGATAGATAGATAGATAGATGGATGGATGGACGGCAAGGCAAGCATCTGATTGACAGTGGTCCGTGATCTGCTGTTATGCTACTATGCTACTGACCATTGGGGGAGCGATAGCACGTAAGAGAGTTAGATATCGAGAGTCATTGATAGATAGATAGATAGATGGATGGATGGATGGACGGCAAGGCAAGCATCTGATTGACAGTGGTCCGTGATCTGCTGTTATGCTACTATGCTACTGACCATTGGGGGAGCGATAGCAAGTAAGAGAGTTAGATATCGAGAGTCATTGATAGATTGATAGATAGATGGATGGATGGATGGACGGCAAGGCAAGCATCTGATTGACATTGGTCCGTGATCTGCTGTTATGCTACAATGCTACTGACCATTGGGGGAGCGATAGCAATTAAGAGAGTTAGATATCAAGAGTCATAGATAGATAGATAGATAGATGGATGGATGGACGGCAAGGCAAGCATCTGATTGACAGTGGTCCGTGATCTGCTGTTATGCTACTATGCTACTGACCATTGGGGGAGCGATAGCAAGCAAGAGAGTTAGATATCGAGAGTCATTGATAGATAGATAGATAGATGGATGGATGGATGGACGGCAAGGCAAGCATCTGAGTGACAGTGGTCCGTGATCTGCTGTTATGCTACTATGCTACTGACCATTGGGGGAGCGATAGCAAGCAAGAGAGTTAGATATCAAGAGTCATAGATAGATAGATAGATAGATGGATGGATGGACGGCAAGGCAAGCATCTGATTGACAGTGGTCCGTGATCTGCTGTTATGCTACTATGCTACTGACCATTGGGGGAGCGATAGCAAGTAAGAGAGTTAGATATCGAGAGTCATTGATAGATAGATAGATAGATGGATGGATGGATGGACGGCAAGGCAAGCATCTGATTGACAGTGGTCCGTGATCTGCTGTTATGCTACTATGCTACTGACCATTGGGGGAGCGATAGCAAGTAAGAGAGTTAGATATCGAGAGTCATTGATAGATTGATAGATAGATGGATGGATGGATGGACGGCAAGGCAAGCATCTGATTGACAGTGGTCCGTGATCTGCTGTTATGCTACTATGCTACTGACCATTGGGGGAGCGATAGCAAGCAAGAGAGTTAGATATCGAGAGTCATAGATAGATAGATAGATAGATAGATAGATGGATGGACGGCAAGGCAAGCATCTGATTGACATTGGTCCGTGATCTGCTGTTATGCTACAATGCTACTGACCATTGGGGGAGCGATAGCAAGCAAGAGAGTTAGATATCAAGAGTCATAGATAGATAGATAGATAGATGGATGGATGGACGGCAAGGCAAGCATCTGATTGACAGTGGTCCGTGATCTGCTGTTATGCTACTATGCTACTGACCATTGGGGGAGCGATAGCAAGCAAGAGAGTTAGATATCGAGAGTCATTGATAGATAGATAGATAGATGGATGGATGGATGGACGGCAAGGCAAGCATCTGAGTGACAGTGGTCCGTGATCTGCTGTTATGCTACTATGCTACTGACCATTGGGGGAGCGATAGCAAGCAAGAGAGTTAGATATCAAGAGTCATAGATAGATAGATAGATAGATGGATGGATGGACGGCAAGGCAAGCATCTGATTGACAGTGGTCCGTGATCTGCTGTTATGCTACTATGCTACTGACCATTGGGGGAGCGATAGCAAGTAAGAGAGTTAGATATCGAGAGTCATTGATAGATAGATAGATAGATGGATGGATGGATGGACGGCAAGGCAAGCATCTGATTGACAGTGGTCCGTGATCTGCTGTTATGCTACTATGCTACTGACCATTGGGGGAGCGATAGCAAGTAAGAGAGTTAGATATCGAGAGTCATTGATAGATTGATAGATAGATGGATGGATGGATGGACGGCAAGGCAAGCATCTGATTGACATTGGTCCGTGATCTGCTGTTATGCTACAATGCTACTGACCATTGGGGGAGCGATAGCAATTAAGAGAGTTAGATATCAAGAGTCATAGATAGATAGATAGATAGATGGATGGATGGACGGCAAGGCAAGCATCTGATTGACAGTGGTCCGTGATCTGCTGTTATGCTACTATGCTACTGACCATGGGGGGAGCGATAGCAAGCAAGAGAGTTAGATATCGAGAGTCATTGATAGATAGATAGATAGATGGATGGATGGATGGACGGCAAGGCAAGCATCTGAGTGACAGTGGTCCGTGATCTGCTGTTATGCTACTATGCTACTGACCATTGGGGGAGCGATAGCAAGCAAGAGAGTTAGATATCAAGAGTCATAGATAGATAGATAGATAGATGGATGGATGGACGGCAAGGCAAGCATCTGATTGACAGTGGTCCGTGATCTGCTGTTATGCTACTATGCTACTGACCATTGGGGGAGCGATAGCAAGTAAGAGAGTTAGATATCGAGAGTCATTGATAGATAGATAGATAGATGGATGGATGGATGGACGGCAAGGCAAGCATCTGATTGACAGTGGTCCGTGATCTGCTGTTATGCTACTATGCTACTGACCATTGGGGGAGCGATAGCAAGTAAGAGAGTTAGATATCGAGAGTCATTGATAGATTGATAGATAGATGGATGGATGGATGGACGGCAAGGCAAGCATCTGATTGACAGTGGTCCGTGATCTGCTGTTATGCTACTATGCTACTGACCATTGGGGGAGCGATAGCAAGCAAGAGAGTTAGATATCGAGAGTCATAGATAGATAGATAGATAGATAGATAGATGGATGGACGGCAAGGCAAGCATCTGATTGACATTGGTCCGTGATCTGCTGTTATGCTACAATGCTACTGACCATTGGGGGAGCGATAGCAAGCAAGAGAGTTAGATATCAAGAGTCATAGATAGATAGATAGATAGATGGATGGATGGACGGCAAGGCAAGCATCTGATTGACAGTGGTCCGTGATCTGCTGTTATGCTACTATGCTACTGACCATTGGGGGAGCGATAGCAAGCAAGAGAGTTAGATATCGAGAGTCATTGATAGATAGATAGATAGATGGATGGATGGATGGACGGCAAGGCAAGCATCTGAGTGACAGTGGTCCGTGATCTGCTGTTATGCTACTATGCTACTGACCATTGGGGGAGCGATAGCAAGCAAGAGAGTTAGATATCAAGAGTCATAGATAGATAGATAGATAGATGGATGGATGGACGGCAAGGCAAGCATCTGATTGACAGTGGTCCGTGATCTGCTGTTATGCTACTATGCTACTGACCATTGGGGGAGCGATAGCACGTAAGAGAGTTAGATATCGAGAGTCATTGATAGATAGATAGATAGATGGATGGATGGATGGACGGCAAGGCAAGCATCTGATTGACAGTGGTCCGTGATCTGCTGTTATGCTACTATGCTACTGACCATTGGGGGAGCGATAGCAAGTAAGAGAGTTAGATATCGAGAGTCATTGATAGATTGATAGATAGATGGATGGATGGATGGACGGCAAGGCAAGCATCTGATTGACATTGGTCCGTGATCTGCTGTTATGCTACAATGCTACTGACCATTGGGGGAGCGATAGCAATTAAGAGAGTTAGATATCAAGAGTCATAGATAGATAGATAGATAGATGGATGGATGGACGGCAAGGCAAGCATCTGATTGACAGTGGTCCGTGATCTGCTGTTATGCTACTATGCTACTGACCATTGGGGGAGCGATAGCAAGCAAGAGAGTTAGATATCGAGAGTCATTGATAGATAGATAGATAGATGGATGGATGGATGGACGGCAAGGCAAGCATCTGAGTGACAGTGGTCCGTGATCTGCTGTTATGCTACTATGCTACTGACCATTGGGGGAGCGATAGCAAGCAAGAGAGTTAGATATCAAGAGTCATAGATAGATAGATAGATAGATGGATGGATGGACGGCAAGGCAAGCATCTGATTGACAGTGGTCCGTGATCTGCTGTTATGCTACTATGCTACTGACCATTGGGGGAGCGATAGCAAGTAAGAGAGTTAGATATCGAGAGTCATTGATAGATAGATAGATAGATGGATGGATGGATGGACGGCAAGGCAAGCATCTGATTGACAGTGGTCCGTGATCTGCTGTTATGCTACTATGCTACTGACCATTGGGGGAGCGATAGCAAGTAAGAGAGTTAGATATCGAGAGTCATTGATAGATTGATAGATAGATGGATGGATGGATGGACGGCAAGGCAAGCATCTGATTGACAGTGGTCCGTGATCTGCTGTTATGCTACTATGCTACTGACCATTGGGGGAGCGATAGCAAGCAAGAGAGTTAGATATCGAGAGTCATAGATAGATAGATAGATAGATAGATAGATGGATGGACGGCAAGGCAAGCATCTGATTGACATTGGTCCGTGATCTGCTGTTATGCTACAATGCTACTGACCATTGGGGGAGCGATAGCAAGCAAGAGAGTTAGATATCAAGAGTCATAGATAGATAGATAGATAGATGGATGGATGGACGGCAAGGCAAGCATCTGATTGACAGTGGTCCGTGATCTGCTGTTATGCTACTATGCTACTGACCATTGGGGGAGCGATAGCAAGCAAGAGAGTTAGATATCGAGAGTCATTGATAGATAGATAGATAGATGGATGGATGGATGGACGGCAAGGCAAGCATCTGAGTGACAGTGGTCCGTGATCTGCTGTTATGCTACTATGCTACTGACCATTGGGGGAGCGATAGCAAGCAAGAGAGTTAGATATCAAGAGTCATAGATAGATAGATAGATAGATGGATGGATGGACGGCAAGGCAAGCATCTGATTGACAGTGGTCCGTGATCTGCTGTTATGCTACTATGCTACTGACCATTGGGGGAGCGATAGCAAGTAAGAGAGTTAGATATCGAGAGTCATTGATAGATAGATAGATAGATGGATGGATGGATGGACGGCAAGGCAAGCATCTGATTGACAGTGGTCCGTGATCTGCTGTTATGCTACTATGCTACTGACCATTGGGGGAGCGATAGCAAGTAAGAGAGTTAGATATCGAGAGTCATTGATAGATTGATAGATAGATGGATGGATGGATGGACGGCAAGGCAAGCATCTGATTGACATTGGTCCGTGATCTGCTGTTATGCTACAATGCTACTGACCATTGGGGGAGCGATAGCAATTAAGAGAGTTAGATATCAAGAGTCATAGATAGATAGATAGATAGATGGATGGATGGACGGCAAGGCAAGCATCTGATTGACAGTGGTCCGTGATCTGCTGTTATGCTACTATGCTACTGACCATTGGGGGAGCGATAGCAAGCAAGAGAGTTAGATATCGAGAGTCATTGATAGATAGATAGATAGATGGATGGATGGATGGACGGCAAGGCAAGCATCTGAGTGACAGTGGTCCGTGATCTGCTGTTATGCTACTATGCTACTGACCATTGGGGGAGCGATAGCAAGCAAGAGAGTTAGATATCAAGAGTCATAGATAGATAGATAGATAGATGGATGGATGGACGGCAAGGCAAGCATCTGATTGACAGTGGTCCGTGATCTGCTGTTATGCTACTATGCTACTGACCATTGGGGGAGCGATAGCAAGTAAGAGAGTTAGATATCGAGAGTCATTGATAGATAGATAGATAGATGGATGGATGGATGGACGGCAAGGCAAGCATCTGATTGACAGTGGTCCGTGATCTGCTGTTATGCTACTATGCTACTGACCATTGGGGGAGCGATAGCAAGTAAGAGAGTTAGATATCGAGAGTCATTGATAGATTGATAGATAGATGGATGGATGGATGGACGGCAAGGCAAGCATCTGATTGACAGTGGTCCGTGATCTGCTGTTATGCTACTATGCTACTGACCATTGGGGGAGCGATAGCAAGCAAGAGAGTTAGATATCGAGAGTCATAGATAGATAGATAGATAGATAGATAGATGGATGGACGGCAAGGCAAGCATCTGATTGACATTGGTCCGTGATCTGCTGTTATGCTACAATGCTACTGACCATTGGGGGAGCGATAGCAAGCAAGAGAGTTAGATATCAAGAGTCATAGATAGATAGATAGATAGATGGATGGATGGACGGCAAGGCAAGCATCTGATTGACAGTGGTCCGTGATCTGCTGTTATGCTACTATGCTACTGACCATTGGGGGAGCGATAGCAAGCAAGAGAGTTAGATATCGAGAGTCATTGATAGATAGATAGATAGATGGATGGATGGATGGACGGCAAGGCAAGCATCTGAGTGACAGTGGTCCGTGATCTGCTGTTATGCTACTATGCTACTGACCATTGGGGGAGCGATAGCAAGCAAGAGAGTTAGATATCAAGAGTCATAGATAGATAGATAGATGGATGGATGGATGGACGGCAAGGCAAGCATCTGATTGACAGTGGTCCGTGATCTGCTGTTATGCTACTATGCTACTGACCATTGGGGGAGCGATAGCAAGCAAGAGAGTTAGATATCGAGAGTCATAGATAGATAGATAGATAGATGGATGGATGGACGGCAAGGCAAGCATCTGATTGACAGTGGTCCGTGATCTGCTGTTATGCTGCAATGCTACTGACCATTGGGGGAGCGATAGCAAGCAAGAGAGTTAGATATCAAGAGTCATAGATAGATAGATAGATAGATGGATGGATGGACGGCAAGGCAAGCATCTGATTGACAGTGGTCCGTGATCTGCTGTTATGCTACTATGCTACTGACCATTGGGGGAGCGATAGCAAGCAAGAGAGTTAGATATCAAGAGTCATAGATAGATAGATAGATAGATGGATGGATGGACGGCAAGGCAAGCATCTGATTGACAGTGGTCCGTGATCTGCTGTTATGCTACTATGCTACTGACCATTGGGGGAGCGATAGCAAGTAAGAGAGTTAGATATCGAGAGTCATTGATAGATAGATAGATAGATGGATGGATGGATGGACGGCAAGGCAAGCATCTGATTGACAGTGGTCCGTGATCTGCTGTTATGCTACTATGCTACTGACCATTGGGGGAGCGATAGCAAGTAAGAGAGTTAGATATCGAGAGTCATTGATAGATTGATAGATAGATGGATGGATGGATGGACGGCAAGGCAAGCATCTGATTGACAGTGGTCCGTGATCTGCTGTTATGCTACTATGCTACTGACCATTGGGGGAGCGATAGCAAGCAAGAGAGTTAGATATCGAGAGTCATAGATAGATAGATAGATAGATAGATAGATGGATGGACGGCAAGGCAAGCATCTGATTGACATTGGTCCGTGATCTGCTGTTATGCTACAATGCTACTGACCATTGGGGGAGCGATAGCAAGCAAGAGAGTTAGATATCAAGAGTCATAGATAGATAGATAGATAGATGGATGGATGGACGGCAAGGCAAGCATCTGATTGACAGTGGTCCGTGATCTGCTGTTATGCTACTATGCTACTGACCATTGGGGGAGCGAAAGCAAGCAAGAGAGTTAGATATCGAGAGTCATTGATAGATAGATAGATAGATGGATGGATGGATGGACGGCAAGGCAAGCATCTGAGTGACAGTGGTCCGTGATCTGCTGTTATGCTACTATGCTACTGACCATTGGGGGAGCGATAGCAAGCAAGAGAGTTAGATATCAAGAGTCATAGATAGATAGATAGATAGATGGATGGATGGACGGCAAGGCAAGCATCTGATTGACAGTGGTCCGTGATCTGCTGTTATGCTACTATGCTACTGACCATTGGGGGAGCGATAGCACGTAAGAGAGTTAGATATCGAGAGTCATTGATAGATAGATAGATAGATGGATGGATGGATGGACGGCAAGGCAAGCATCTGATTGACAGTGGTCCGTGATCTGCTGTTATGCTACTATGCTACTGACCATTGGGGGAGCGATAGCAAGTAAGAGAGTTAGATATCGAGAGTCATTGATAGATAGATAGATAGATGGATGGATGGATGGACGGCAAGGCAAGCATCTGATTGACAGTGGTCCGTGATCTGCTGTTATGCTACTATGCTACTGACCATTGGGGGAGCGATAGCAAGTAAGAGAGTTAGATATCGAGAGTCATTGATAGATTGATAGATAGATGGATGGATGGATGGACGGCAAGGCAAGCATCTGATTGACATTGGTCCGTGATCTGCTGTTATGCTACAATGCTACTGACCATTGGGGGAGCGATAGCAATTAAGAGAGTTAGATATCAAGAGTCATAGATAGATAGATAGATAGATGGATGGATGGACGGCAAGGCAAGCATCTGATTGACAGTGGTCCGTGATCTGCTGTTATGCTACTATGCTACTGACCATTGGGGGAGCGATAGCAAGTAAGAGAGTTAGATATCAAGAGTCATAGATAGATAGATAGATAGATGGATGGATGGACGGCAAGGCAAGCATCTGATTGACAGTGGTCCGTGATCTGCTGTTATGCTACTATGCTACTGACCATTGGGGGAGCGATAGCAAGCAAGAGAGTTAGATATCGAGAGTCATTGATAGATAGATAGATAGATGGATGGATGGATGGACGGCAAGGCAAGCATCTGACTGACAGTGGTCCGTGATCTGCTGTTATGCTACTATGCTACTGACCATTGGGGGAGCGATAGCAAGCAAGAGAGTTAGATATCAAGAGTCATAGATAGATAGATAGATAGATGGATGGATGGATGGACGGCAAGGCAAGCATCTGATTGACAGTGGTCCGTGATCTGCTGTTATGCTACTATGCTACTGACCATTGGGGGAGCGATAGCAAGCAAGAGAGTTAGATATCGAGAGTCATAGATAGATAGATAGATAGATAGATAGATAGATAGATAGATAGATAGATAGATAGATGGATGGACGGCAAGGCAAGCATCTGATTGACATTGGTCCGTGATCTGCTGTTATGCTACAATGCTACTGACCATTGGGGGAGCGATAGCAAGCAAGAGAGTTAGATATCAAGAGTCATAGATAGATAGATAGATAGATGGATGGATGGACGGCAAGGCAAGCATCTGATTGACAGTGGTCCGTGATCTGCTGTTATGCTACTATGCTACTGACCATTGGGGGAGCGATAGCAAGCAAGAGAGTTAGATATCGAGAGTCATTGATAGATAGATAGATAGATGGATGGATGGATGGACGGCAAGGCAAGCATCTGAGTGACAGTGGTCCGTGATCTGCTGTTATGCTACTATGCTACTGACCATTGGGGGAGCGATAGCAAGCAAGAGAGTTAGATATCAAGAGTCATAGATAGATAGATAGATAGATGGATGGATGGACGGCAAGGCAAGCATCTGATTGACAGTGGTCCGTGATCTGCTGTTATGCTACTATGCTACTGACCATTGGGGGAGCGATAGCACGTAAGAGAGTTAGATATCGAGAGTCATTGATAGATAGATAGATAGATGGATGGATGGATGGACGGCAAGGCAAGCATCTGATTGACAGTGGTCCGTGATCTGCTGTTATGCTACTATGCTACTGACCATTGGGGGAGCGATAGCAAGCAAGAGAGTTAGATATCGAGAGTCATAGATAGATAGATAGATAGATGGATGGATGGACGGCAAGGCAAGCATCTGATTGACAGTGGTCCGTGATCTGCTGTTATGCTGCAATGCTACTGACCATTGGGGGAGCGATAGCAAGCAAGAGAGTTAGATATCAAGAGTCATAGATAGATAGATAGATAGATGGATGGATGGACGGCAAGGCAAGCATCTGATTGACAGTGGTCCGTGATCTGCTGTTATGCTACTATGCTACTGACCATTGGGGGAGCGATAGCAAGCAAGAGAGTTAGATATCAAGAGTCATAGATAGATAGATAGATAGATGGATGGATGGACGGCAAGGCAAGCATCTGATTGACAGTGGTCCGTGATCTGCTGTTATGCTACTATGCTACTGACCATTGGGGGAGCGATAGCAAGTAAGAGAGTTAGATATCGAGAGTCATTGATAGATAGATAGATAGATGGATGGATGGATGGACGGCAAGGCAAGCATCTGATTGACAGTGGTCCGTGATCTGCTGTTATGCTACTATGCTACTGACCATTGGGGGAGCGATAGCAAGTAAGAGAGTTAGATATCGAGAGTCATTGATAGATTGATAGATAGATGGATGGATGGATGGACGGCAAGGCAAGCATCTGATTGACAGTGGTCCGTGATCTGCTGTTATGCTACTATGCTACTGACCATTGGGGGAGCGATAGCAAGCAAGAGAGTTAGATATCGAGAGTCATAGATAGATAGATAGATAGATAGATAGATAGATAGATAGATAGATAGATAGATGGATGGACGGCAAGGCAAGCATCTGATTGACATTGGTCCGTGATCTGCTGTTATGCTACAATGCTACTGACCATTGGGGGAGCGATAGCAAGCAAGAGAGTTAGATATCAAGAGTCATAGATAGATAGATAGATAGATGGATGGATGGACGGCAAGGCAAGCATCTGATTGACAGTGGTCCGTGATCTGCTGTTATGCTACTATGCTACTGACCATTGGGGGAGCGATAGCAAGCAAGAGAGTTAGATATCGAGAGTCATTGATAGATAGATAGATAGATAGATGGATGGATGGATGGACGGCAAGGCAAGCATCTGAGTGACAGTGGTCCGTGATCTGCTGTTATGCTGCAATGCTACTGACCATTGGGGGAGCGATAGCAAGCAAGAGAGTTAGATATCAAGAGTCATAGATAGATAGATAGATAGATGGATGGATGGACGGCAAGGAAAGCATCTGATTGACAGTGGTCCGTGATCTGCTGTTATGCTACTATGCTACTGACCATTGGGGGAGCGATATCAAGCAAGAGAGTTAGATATCAAGAGTCATAGATAGATAGATAGATGGATGGATGGATGGACGGCAAGGCAAGCATCTGATTGACAGTGTTCCGTGATCTGCTGTTATGCTACTATGCTACTGACCATTGGGGGAGCGATAGCAAGCAAGAGAGTTAGATATCAAGAGTCATAGATAGGTAGATGGATGGGTGGATGGATGGACGGCAAGGCAAGCATCTGATTGACAGTGGTCCGTGATCTGCTGTTATGCTACTTTGCTACTGACCATTGGGGGAGCGATAGCAAGCAAGAGAGTTAGATGTCAAGAGTCATAGATAGATAGATAGATGGATGGATGGATGGACGGCAAGGCAAGCATCTGATTGACAGTGGTCCGTGATCTGCTGTTATGCTACTTTGCTACTGACCATTGGGGGAGCGATAGCAAGCAAGAGAGTTAGATATTGAGAGTCATAGATAGATGGATGGATGGATGGACGGCAAGGCAAGAACCTGATTGACAGCGGTCCGTGATCTGCTGTTATGCTACAATGCTACTGACCATTGGGGGAGCGATAGCAAGCAAGAGAGTTAGATATCAAGAGTCATAGATAGATAGATAGATAGATGGATGGATGGACGGCAAGGCAAGCATCTGATTGACAGTGGTCCGTGATCTGCTGTTATGCTACAATGCTACTGACCATTGGGGGAGCGATAGCAAGCAAGAGAGTTAGATATCAAGAGTCATAGATAGATAGATAGATAGATGGATGGATGGACGGCAAGGCAAGCATCTGATTGACAGTGGTCCGTGATCTGCTGTTATGCTACTATGCTACTGACCATTGGGGGAGCGATAGCAAGCAAGAGAGTTAGATATTGAGAGTCATAGATAGATGGATGGATGGATGGACGGCAAGGCAAGAACCTGATTGACAGCGGTCCGTGATCTGCTGTTATTCTACTATCAGCAGCAGCACAGGCAGATTTGGCGCCGTGGCTTAGTTGGTTAAAGCGCCTGTCTAGTAAACAGGAGGTCCTGGGTTCAAATCCCAGCGGTGCCTTAGGCGGGCTTTCTGTGCTCCTTGCGAAGCTTGTGCTTCCGCTTTGTCGACCATCAGTTTTAGCAAGATAGGCTTATCGTAAAGCCATCAGAGGACGTAATGAACCGGAAAGCCAACTGGACAGACGCCGGTTTGTAAAGAAGAACCAGAACCCAAAGGACACGCGCTACGGCCAACGTCCAATTCCCATTGCCGCCCCTGGACAGTCGCAACAGGGAGCTTGTTGCTCCCGTCAACCTTACGTTTTCACCTCTGTGTGCTTCCTTTGTTGCAGCCTGCATCCAGATTTTGTTTTGTTTTGTTTTGTTTTGTTTTGTTTTGTTTTGTTTTGTTTTGTTTTGTTTTGTTTTGTTTTGTTTTGTTTTGTTTTGTTTTTTGCCTTACGCCTGAGTGTAGGCACTGGGGAATGGGAGAGTCCTGGCACCGTGGCTTAGTTGGTCAAAGTGCCTGTCTTGTAAACAGGAAACCCTGGGTTTGACTCCCAGCAGTGCCTTGGTTTATGTTGGCCTAGGCAATGGAAAGGAAGTTTCTAAACGCTCAATACATTTTTGCAAGATGGCCGTCCACAGCAAGCAGCTTAAGGTTACTGTAGCCACAGTCTGGCAAGCTGTCCGCCAGAAGTAGAAACAATAACAAGGGGCGGGGGGAAAAGTGGGCCGTCCCTGGGTGGATTCAAACCACCATCCTTTTGGTTAACAGCCAAACGCGCTGACCGATTGCGCCACAGAGACAGACAGAGGTGTTCTGGTTGCTGCAGTTGTGCAGTTCCTTCACAGTTGCCAAAAATCATTTCCAGCACACGATTTTCTTTGTCGTTGAATGCAACATACGTGACCATTGGGGGAGCGATAGCAAGCAAGAGAGTTAGATATCGAGAGTCATTGATAGATAGATAGATAGATGGATGGATGGACGGCAAGGCAAGCATCTGATTGACAGTGGTCCGTGATCTGCTGTTATGCTACTATGCTACTGACCATTGGGGGAGCGATAGCAAGCAAGAGAGTTAGATATCGAGAGTCATAGACAGATAGATAGATAGATGGATGGATAGATAGATAGATAGATGGATGGATGGACGGCAAGGCAAGCACCTGATTGACAGTGGTGCATGATCTGCTGTTATGCTACTATGCTACTGACCATTGGGGGAGCGATAGCAAGCGAGTTAGATATCGAGAGTCATAGATAGATAGATAGATAGATGGATGGATGGATGGACGGCAAGGCAAGCATCTGATTGACAGTGGTCCGTGATCTGCTGTTATGCTACTATGCTACTGACCATTGGGGGAGCGATAGGAAGCAAGAGAGTTAGATATCGAGAGTCATAGATAGATAGATAGATAGATGGATGGATGGACGGCAAGGCAAGCATCTGATTGACAGTGGTCCGTGATCTGCTGTTATGCTACTATGCTACTGACCATTGGGGGAGCGATAGCAAGCAAGAGAGTTAGATATCGAGAGTCATAGATAGATAGATAGATAGATAGATGGATGGATGGATGGACGGCAAGGCAAGCATCTGATTGACAGTGGTCCGTGATCTGCTGTTATGCTACTATGCTACTGACCATTGGGGGAGCGATAGCAAGTAAGAGAGTTAGATATCGAGAGTCATAGATAGTTAGATAGATAGATGGATGGATGGATGGACGGCAAGGCAAGCATCTGATTGACAGTGGTCTGTAAACTGCTGTTATGCTACAATGCTACTGACCATTGGGGGAGCGATAGCAAGCAAGTGAGTTAGATATCGAGAGTCATAGATAGATAGATAGATAGATGGATGGATGGATGGACGGCAAGGCAAGCATCTGATTGACAGTGGTCCGTGATCTGCTGTTATGCTACTATGCTACTGACCATTGGGGGAGCGATAGCAAGCAAGAGAGTTAGATATCGAGAGTCATAGATAGATAGATAGATAGATAGATAGATATATAGATGGATGGATGGACGGCAAGGCAAGCATCTGATTGACAGTGGTCCGTGATCTGCTGTTATGCTACTATGCTACTGACCATTGGGGGAGCGATAGCAAGCAAGAGAGTTAGATATCGAGAGTCATAGATAGATAGATAGATAGATAGATGGATGGATGGATGGACGGCAAGGCAAGCATCTGATTGACAGTGGTCCGTGATCTGCTGTTATGCTACTATGCTACTGACCATTGGGGTAGCGATAGCAAGCAAGAGAGTTAGATATCGAGAGTCATAGATAGATAGATAGATAGATAGATGGATGGATGGATGGACGGCAAGGCAAGCATCTGATTGACAGTGGTCCGTGATCTGCTGTTATGCTACTATGCTACTGACCATTGGGGGAGCGATAGCAAGCAAGAGAGTTAGATATCGAGAGTCATAGATAGTTAGATAGATAGATGGATGGATGGATGGACGGCAAGGCAAGCATCTGATTGACAGTGGTCCGTGATCTGGTGTTATGCTACTATGCTACTGACCATTGGGGGAGCGATAGCAAGCAAGAGAGTTAGATATCGAGAGTCATAGACAGATAGATAGATAGATGGATGGATGGATGGATGGCAAGGCAAGCATCTGATTGACAGTGGTCCGTGATCTACTGTTATGCTACTATGCTACTGACCATTGGGGGAGCGATAGCAAGCAAGAGAGTTAGATATCGAGAGTCATAGATAGATAGATAGATAGATAGATATATAGATGGATGGATGGACGGCAAGGCAAGCATCTGATTGACAGTGGTCCGTGATCTGCTGTTATGCTACTATGCTACTGACCATTGGGGGAGCGATAGCAAGCAAGAGAGTTAGATATCGAGAGTCATAGATAGATAGATAGATAGATGGATGGATGGATGGACGGCAAGGCAAGCATCTGATTGACAGTGGTCCGTGATCTGCTGTTATGCTACTATGCTACTGACCATTGGGGGAGCGATAGCAAGCAAGAGAGTTAGATATCGAGAGTCATAGATAGATAGATAGATAGATGGATGGATGGACGGCAAGGCAAGCATCTGATTGACAGTGGTCTGTGATCTGCTGTTATGCTACTATGCTACTGACCATTGGGGGAGCGATAGCAAGCAAGAGAGTTAGATATCGAGAGTCATAGACAGATAGATAGATAGTTCGATGGATGGATGGACAGCAAGGCAAGCATCTGATTGACAGTGGTCCGTGATCTGATGTTATGCTACTATGCTACTGACCATTGGGGGAGCGATAGCAAGCAAGAGAGTTAGATATCGAGAGTCATAGATAGATAGATAGATGGATGGATGGTCGGCAATGCACGCATCGGATTGACAGTGGTCCGTGATCTGATGTTATGCTACAATGCTACTGACAATTGGGGGAGCGATAGCAAGCAAGAGAGTTAGATATCGAGAGTCATAGATAGATAGATAGATGGATGGATGGACGGCAAGGCACGCATCGGATTGACAGTGGTCCGTGATCTGATGTTATGCTACTATGCTACTGACCATTGGGGGAGCGAAAGGAAGCAAGAGAGTTAGATATCGAGAGTCATAGATAGATAGATAGATAGATAGATAGATAGATAGATAGATAGATGGATGGATGGATGGATGGACGGCAAGGCAAGCATCTGATTGACAGTGGTCCGTGATCTGCTGTTATGCTACTATGCTACTGACCATTGGGGGAGCGATAGCAAGCAAGAGAGTTAGATATCGAGAGTCATAGATAGATAGATAGATAGATGGATGGATGGACGGCAAGGCAAGCATCTGATTGACAGTGGTCCGTGATCTGCTGTTATGCTACTATGCTACTGACCATTGGAGGAGCGATAGCAAGCAAGTGAGTTAGATATCGAGAGTCATAGATAGATAGATAGATAGATGGATGGATGGATGGACGGCAAGGCAAGCATCTGATTGACAGTGGTCCGTGATCTGGTGTTATGCTACTATGCTACTGACCATTGGGGGAGCGATAGCAAGCAAGAGAGTTAGATATCGAGAGTCATAGACAGATAGATAGATAGATGGATGGATGGATGGATGGCAAGGCAAGCATCTGATTGACAGTGGTCCGTGATCTGCTGTTATGCTACTATGCTACTGACAATTGGGGGAGCGATAGCAAGCAAGAGAGTTAGATATCGAGAGTCATAGATAGATAGATAGATAGATAGATAGATAGATAGATAGATAGATAGATAGATAGATAGATAGATAGATAGATTGATAGATAGATGGATGGATGGATGGACGTCAAGGCAAGCATCTGATTGACAGTGGTCCGTGATCTGCTGTTATGCTACTATGCTACTGACCATTGGGGGAGCGATAGCAAGCAAGAGAGTTAGATATCGAGAGTCATAGATAGATAGATAGATAGATAGATGGATGGATGGATGGATGGCAAGGCAAGCATCTGATTGACAGTGGTCCGTGACCTGCTGTTATGCTACTATGCTACTGACCATAAGGGGAGCGATAGCAAGCGAGTTAAATATCGAGAGTCATAGATAGATAGATAGATAGATAGATAGATAGATAGATAGATAGATAGATAGATAGATAGATAGATAGATAGATTGATAGATAGATGGATGGATGGATGGACGTCAAGGCAAGCATCTGATTGACAGTGGTCCGTGATCTGCTGTTATGCTACTATGCTACTGACCATTGGGGGAGCGATAGCAAGCAAGAGAGTTAGATATCGAGAGTCATAGATCGATAGATTGATAGATGGATGAATGGATGGACGGCAAGGCAAGCATCTGATTGACAGTGGTCCGTGATCTGATGTTATGCTACTATGCTACTGACCATTGGGGGAGCGATAGCAAGCAAGAGAGTTAGATATCGAGACTCATAGATAGATAGATAGATAGATGGATGGATGGATGGACGGCAAGGCAAGCATCTGATTGACAGTGGTCCGTGATCTGCTGTTATGCTACTATGCTACTGACCATTGGGGGAGCGATAGCAAGCAAGAGAGTTAGATATCGAGAGTCATAGACAGATAGATAGATAGATGGATGGATAGATAGATAGATAGATAGATGGATGGATGGACGGCAAGGCAAGCATCTGATTGACAGTGGTCCGTGATCTGCTGTTATGCTACTATGCTACTGACCATTGGGGGAGCGATAGCAAGCGAGTTAGATATCGAGAGTCATAGATAGATAGATAGATAGATAGATAGATAGATAGATGGATGGATGGATGGATGGCAAGGCAAGCATCTGATTGACAGTGGTCCGTGATCTGCTGTTATGCTACTATGCTACTGACCATTGGGGGAGCGATAGCATGCAAGAGAGTTAGATATCGAGAGTCATAGACAGATAGATAGATAGATAGATGGATGGATGGATGGACGGCAATGCAAGCATCTGATTGACAGTGGTCCGTGATCTGCTGTTATGCTACTATGCTACTGACCATTGGGGGAGCGATAGCAAGCAAGAGAGTTCGATATCGAGAGTCATAGATAGATAGATAGATAGATAGATGGATGGATGGATGGACGGCAAGGCAAGCATCTGATTGACAGTGGTCCGTGATCTGCTGTTATGCTACTATGCTACTGACCATTGGGGGAGCGATAGCAAGCAAGTGAGTTAGATATCGAGAGTCATAGAAATATAGATAGATAGATAGATGGATGGATGGACGGCAAGGCAAGCACCTGATTGACAGTGGTGCGTGAACTGCTGTTATGCTACTATGCTACTGACCATTGCGGGAGCGATAACAAGCGAGTTAGATATCGAGAGTCATAGATAGATAGATAGATAGATAGATAGATAGATAGATAGATAGATAGATAGATAGATAGATAGATAGATAGATAGATAGATGGATGGATGGATGGACGTCAAGGCAAGCATCTGATTGACAGTGGTCCGTGATCTGCTGTTATGCTACTATGCTACTGACCATTGGGGGAGCGATAGCAAGCAAGAGAGTTAGATATCGAGAGTCATAGATAGATGGATGGATGGATGGATGGCAAGGCAAGCATCTGATTGACAGTGGTCCGTGACCTGCTGTTATGCTACTATGCTACTGACCATTGG